>NC_135477.1:243147615-243342615 GCF_052094955.1 Ictidomys tridecemlineatus
TGTGAATCTGCATCATGTATATAGGGTAAAAATGGGAGTTCATAATCCGCTTGAATCAAATGTATGAAATATGATATGTCAAGAACTTTGTAATGTTTTGAACAACTAATAAAAAAAACTACACTGAGATTTTATCTCACTCCAGTCAGAATGGCAATTATCAATAATACAAGTAACATTTTTTCATAAATTTGTTGATCAATCCTATATCTTTTTCTGTGAAGTGTCTGTTCACTTCCTTAGCCCATTTATTGATTGATTTTGTTGTGTGTGTGTCTTAAGTTTTTTGAGTTTTTTATATGCCCTGGAGAGAAGTGCTATATTTGATGTGCATGGGGTAAAAATTTGCTCCCATTCTGAAGGCTCTCTCTTTACTTCATTAATTGTTTCTTTTGCTGAGAAGAAGCTTTTTAGTTTGAATCCATCCCATTTAGTGATTCTTGATTTTACTTCTTGCACTTTTTAAATTTATTTACTTATTCTAATTTGTTATACATGACAACAAAATGCATTTCAATTCACAGTAAACATATAGAGCACAATTTTCCATTTCTCTGGTTGTACACAAAGTACAGTCACACCATTTGTGTCTTCATACAAGTTCTTGGGGTAATGATTTCCATCTCATTCCACAAACTTTCCTACCTCTATGCCCCCTCCTTTCCCTTCCTCCCTTTTGCCATACCTAAAGTTCCTCCATTCCTCCCATGCTCCCACCTACGCCTACCCCCATTATGGCATCCACTTATCAGAGAAAACGTTTGACCTTTGTTTTTTGGGGATTGGCTTAGTTAGCTTAGAATGATATTCTGGAACTCCATCCACTTACCTGCAAATGCCATGATTTAATTCTCTTTTAATGCCAAGTAATATTCCATTGTGTATGTATACCAGTTTTTTTTTATCCATTTATATATTGAAGGATATCTAGATTGGTTCCACAATTTAGCTATTGTGAATTGTGCTGCTATAAACATTAATGTGGTGGGCTGCATCATTGTAGTATGCTGTTTTTAAGTCCTTCTGGTATTAACCAAAGAGTGGGATACCTGGGTCAAATGGTGGTTCACCATTCCAACTTTTCCAAGGAATCTCCATAATGCTTTCCAGATTGGTTGTGCCAATTTGCCGTTCGACCAGCAATGTATGAGTGTGCCCTTTTCCCCACATCTTCTCCAATACTTATAGTTGTTTGTATACTTAATAGCTGCCATTCTGACTGGCACATGATGAAATCTTAGAGTAGTTTTGATTTGCATTTCTCTAATTGCTAGAGATGTTGATCAATTGTATATCATCTTTTGAGAAGTGTCTGTTCAGTTCCTTAGCCCATTTATTGATTTTTTTTTTTTTTGGTGTTAAGTTTTTTGTGTTCTTTTTATGTCCTGGAGATTAGTGCTTTATCGGATGTGCATGTAGTAAAAATTTGCTCCCATTCTATAGGTTCTTTCTTTACCTCACTAATTGTTTCTTTTCCTGAGAAGAAGCTTTTCAGTTTGAATCCATCCCATTTATTGATTCTTGGTTTTATTTCTTGCACTATAGGAGTATCTTTAAGGAAGTCAGGGCCTAATCCAACATGATGAAGATTTAGGCCTACTTTTTCTCCTATTAGGTGCAGGGTCTCTGGTTTAATTTTTAGGTCCTTGATGTACTTTGAGTTGAGTTTTGTGCATGGTGAGAGATAGAGGCTTTATTTCATTTTGCTGCATATGGATTTACACTTTTTCTAGCATAATTTGTTGAAGAGGCTATCTTTTCTCCAATATATGTTTTCTGGTGCTTTTGTCTAAAATGAGATAACTGTATTAATGTGGATTTGTCTCTGTGTCCTCTATTCTTTACCATTGATCTATAAGTCTATTTTGGTTCTAATACCATGCTGTTCTCGTTACTATTGCTCTGTAGTATAGATTAAGTTCTGGTATAGTGATGCCACATGCTTCACTCTCCTTGATAAGGATTGCTTTGGTTATTCTGTGTTTCTTATTTTTCCAAATAAATTTCATGATTATTTTTTCCATGAAGAATGTTATTGGGATTTTGATTAGAATTGCATTAAATCTGTATAATGCTTTTGACAATATTAATTCTGCCTATCCAATATCGAGGGAGATCTTTCCATCTTCTAAGGTCCTCTTCATTTTTTTTCTTTAGTGTTCTAGTTTTCCTTGTAGAGGTTTTTCACCTTTCTTGTTAGATTCTTTTATTTTATTTTTTTAGCTATTATCTCTAGCAATTAGAGAAATGCAAATCAAAACTACTCTAAGATTTCATCTCACTCCAGTCAGAATGGCAATTATCAAAAAATCAACGATAAGTGCTGATGAGAATTTGGAAGAAAAGGTACACTGAGTCATTGCTGGTGGATTGCAAAATGGTGAAACCACTTTGGAAAGCAGTATGGAGACTCCTTAGAAAAACTTGAAATGGAACCACTATTTGACCCAGTTATCCCACTCCTTGGTCTATATACAAAGGACTAAAATCAGCACAATATAGTGATGCAGCCACCTCAGTGTTTATAGCAACTCAATTCACAAGAGCTAAACTGTGGAAATAGCCTAGATGCCCTTCAGTAGATGAATGAATAAAGAAACTGTGGTTTATATACATAATGGAATACTACTTGGCTTTAAAGAAGAATGAAATCATGGCATTTGCTGGTAGAGACTGTCATGCTAAATAAAATAAGTGATTCCCCCAAACCAAAGGCCAAATGTTCTCTCTGATATGTGGATGCTAATACACAGTAAGGGGTGGTGGAGAAGAATAAGTTCATTGGATTAGACAAAGGCGAGTGACGGGAAGGGAGGGAGGATGGGAAAATAGTAGAATGAATCAGACATAACTTTCCTACGTTCATAACTGAATACACGAACAATGTAACTCCACACCAGTTACAAGAATGGGAAGTTATAATCCATGTATGTATAATATGTCAAAATACATTTAATAGTCATGTATGATTAGAAAAAACAAAATATTTAAAAGAAGAGAACACAGACATGCAATGAATCAAGAAAACTATACATGAACAAAAGGAGAACATCAACAAAGAGACAGAAATTCCACAAAAGAGCCAACTAGAGATTCTGAAATGGAGTAATATAATACCTGAATTGAAAAATATACCAGTGGTGTTCAATGTAGACATGATCAAGCAGAAGAAAGAATCAGCAAACTCAAGGGATCTAAACAGACATTTCTCAAAAGAAGACATACAAATGGACAACAGGTATATGAAAGGAGCTCAGTAGCACTAATCATCAAGGAAATATGAATCAAAACCACAGTGAGATATCATCTCAAAGCTATTAAGATGACAATTATCAAGAAGACAAGTTTTGGAAAGTGTTTGGAGAGAAAAGAACTCTGAAACACTGTTGGTAGGAACATATTTTGGCACGGCCATTACAGAAAACACTATTTAGTTTCCTCAAAAAATTAAAAATAGAATTACCATATAACCCAGTAATCCCTCTTATGAGTATGTACACAAAGAAAATTCAATCAATAAGTCATGTCAGTATCAATACCATGAATAATTCTCAATGTTCGTGTGGTGGCCATGATATGGAAACAACCTAAGACCCCACAATGGATGGATAAATGAATGAATTATGAAGATATATGAATATACATATATGTATGTATATATAAAATATATGGTACTTGAAGAGTTTTCAAACTTTTAAAAAGGGAGATACTTCCATTGCTAACAACATGGATGAATGAGGAAGTCTTTACAAAAAGTGAAATAAGCCAGATATGGAAAGAAAAGTACTGTGTGCTTTCATTCATATAAAAAATATAAAAAAGAAATAAAAGCCAAAGACAGTAGAATGATAGTTATCAGGTACAGGGAGTGGGAGGAAATAATAGAAGTTGGTGAAAGAGTACAAATTTGTAGTTAGGTAAGATAAATGAGTCTAGAGTTGTAGTGTAGAGCATGAGACTGTATTTAATACAATTACATTGTGTGCCGATGACTTGCTGAGAGGGGACAGTAAGTGCTCTTACCACACCTACAAGAGATAACTGTGGAAGGTGATGAACATGTTAATTTGCTTGACTATAGTAATCATTTCACTATGCATGAGTACATGAAAACATCTCACTGGATACCTTAAACATATACAATAAGAAATAGAAACAAAACAATAAAATAGGATCATCTTCACTACATAAATTACAGTGTTGTGATTACATCAAAATTAGGAAAAACATATGTCCCTCATAGAAATGGGGAAGAAAATGTGGTATATACATAAAATTGTATATTATTCAATCTTAAAATAGAAGGAATATTTATGTGTAACACAAATAAATCTTGAAGACATTATAAATGAATAAGCCAGTTAAAAATACAAATTGTGTATTGCATAATTCCACTTATGTGAGGTCTCTAAAGTAGTCAAACTCTTAGAAGCAGAAAATAGAGTAGTGGTTACCAGGAGGAGCTGACCAGGATGGGAAAAGGACAGTCATTTAATGCACATAGTTTCAGTTATGCAAGATCAACACTTTCATAGAACAGTTGTACAACATGCATATAGTCAACAATGGCAAATTTTACCTTATGTTTTCTACTACAGAAGAAAAAGCAAAATTAGACATGGTTATATTATGCACAAAAACTATTTTCTATTTTCTATGTTACCTGGAATAATTTAATGCTTTTGATATACATATGCATGTGTGTATACTTCTTTCTCTTTCTCTTTTTGCCTTCCCTTCCTCTCCCCATATATACATATTTTGTGTGTATATATATCTTGAAAGTCTAAATGAAGTAAAAATCACAAGCTATGAAAATAATGAACATTTGAGTGCAGCAACCATTTCTGATTCTCTAGGGAAGTAGATATTTGTGTTACAGGAATCTGTTAACAGACTAATATTATTGTTAGCTAGAGTGAAGCACTTAGGCATCAATAATTAAGCAATTTATGCTTTCAACATTGCTTGCAGGAAAATCGACTTGACCTTTGTCCATGGGCTGCTGAGTCAGATCTCTCAATGATTCTCATTTACAGCATCCCCAGTGCAGTTCCATGACCATGAAAAATAACTTCAGCATCTTGAGGGCTTAATCAGTAAATCTGGTATTATTTCACAGAGACCTGAAATTTGCAAAGGGCAACATGATAAGCATTTAGACCAGGTCCTACTAAAACAGTAAACAGCTTTTCTACAGCCTGCCTGTTCTTCAGTATGATTTGTTCCTAACGGGGCCCTTGTCGTCTTTTGCACAAAAGACCATAAAGGTGGGGTCTGTGTTTCATTCTCTTGAATCTGGGTGGGGACATGTCTGCCTTGACCAACAAAGTATGATGAAGGGACACTAGAGGACTTCTGAGACCCGCATTTTCTACCTTGTTCAAGAAATGCTTACTCTTCCTGGGAGAAGTTGGTCTCCTTGAGGCCACGTGCAGTAGGGAAGCTTCCAATGCATGGAGGAGTGAGTGTCACTGACACCCATCCTCTAAGTCATTGTAGCTTTTATCCATTTTAGCTTTGTTCATGGATAAGGGGTCAATTGTGGCAGTTAGCAGCCAACACTCATAGCAGTGTGCTCTAATGGGCATATAGTTATGTTTTTACAACATTTGCAAAAGTAAAATATTTTAACACAATTGGGGTAAAAATGTCTTCCACAAAACCCTTGTGTATTATGCACATTCTTTTTTTTTCTCAGAAAAGGCCTCCAAAACTGTGTAAAATTTAACCTTACAAAACCCGGATCCACTCTCCTGACTGCCTTTGCATAACACAGAGCTCACAAACATTCTTCATGAGTCTCAGCACAATTAATATATGTTATCAAAGAGCAGAGAGCTTAAAAGCAGACAGAAAGAAAACCCAATTCTCCTTAAAAATGAGAACTTTGTCTCTCTAATCTTAGTAAGATCATAAAATCCCTTTAAAATGTATTCATTCATTCATTCACTAATTCATCATTGATTGATCCAAGCACTAGGGAGCAGCTATCATCTAGAGGTGTTGTTTCAGCGTGAGTTAGGCCTCCCTCTAGCTGGCTTCTACTTAGTTTTTAGATTTGTTGGTGGTGAGGGAGACATTCAGATAGAGAAAATAAAAAAGGTTGCTGAAGACCTCTCCCAGTGGCATCTGGAAGGAAATTTGACTTTCAATATGGAAACCTTGACCTTCACCAGCCTCTCCAGGCTGATCAAAGGCCCCAAGTCTCAGGGATAGATGACCTGTGCACTTTTGAGAACTATCTGTCCTAATTCACTTCCATTCATTTATTTTTCAGAAAATTTCTTTCTTTAATAGAATTTCTGTCTTCAAAGACATATAAAAATGGAAGGCTATTAGACCTACCAAAAATAATAGCCTGTAAAGGAAATGGAAATGAATTGTGAAGTCTTAAGTAAGGAGAAATAAATTCACTCAATAAATTTGGATGTCATGGAACAGACAAATGATAAGAACAAACTCAAAGCATTTGGCTTTATCCACCGTGCCTCACTGTTTTTAAAAATAAAGTGGTAGTGTTTCAATATATTTAAATGTTGACTCTACTTATAACAATGCTTGATACAGGGATCTCCTAGGCTTTTATTTTATTTTCTTCATCAACTTTGAACTAAAAAGCTGATCTAGAAATGAAAATTTAGAGTCAATTTTATTAACAAAATAAGAATGTTGGGTTTTACTATGCTTACATTTCATACTGACAATTCTAATATTTTTCATTTGTGTTTCAAATAAATATAACATTTATCCCTACTTTACCTATTCTACCATACACTTTTCACTCAATTTTTAAAATAAAACTTCTCCTAAATACAGTATTTAGTTTTTTCTTGTTAAAGAGTAGTCTCTGAAACATGGATTGTTTTAAAGTAAGCCATTTGAAGACATGTCAGTGGACAGATGCCAAAGTAAAGTTTTTGAACTTAGATCAAGGAACAAAGATAAAATAATTGATTCTCACAAACTTAAATCATGTTTGAAACCTAACTTTGGTGGATCACCTTGCTGATAAAAGGGAAATGACAATTTCAAAGATTGATGAGGTACCCAGAAATATGCATAATCACTCATGATCATTACGTATTTATTCCATTCAGAAAGGTATTTATGCGAAAATTTTGTCTGGAGATGAAAGCAAAGTAGAAGAACTAACATTTATTGAGGATAAGCTGTGTCCAGGTATTTTATACATGCTTTCATTTGGCTCTCAGAACAAGTCTCCAAGGTAAGTATTACAACTTCATTTTACTTATAAATAAACTCTTAAGATCAGTGACTGGCAGTCTCAACAGAGCAGAATTCAGTAAAGGGAGAAGCAAGGTTTCAAATCCAATATATTATTGTAGAGTTCGTTTTTTAATCTTTTTGGAATGCTACCTCACAACATTAGAGAATATATGGAAGCAAAAGTTTCTATGAACACTATATGCAAACACTTACAATGAGTCCTCTATCGAGTTTTTTTGTTTCTAATAAACTAGCATTCTTGACTATGAAATCTTCACTTTCATTCTCTCAACTTTTGAACTTTTAATACTGCAGTGAAAGTTTCAAACCAATATTCAAAACTTAAGTGAAGTTTTGAGGTGGGTAGGCTGAATTTCAGGAGAGATGGGATGAACTCAAAGCTGATCCTGCCTGAGTTCACAGAGTGAAAGGAGTCTGCTGAGGTGAGGTAAGAAGCAAAGCAAAGCCTGAGGTGAATGGACAGAGTTCAAAAGGAACACGCAGAGTTTAAGGCCTCACCCGGCCCAGCAACTGGATCAATGTCAGCCTTCAGTGGAAATGGAAGTGAGAAAGAATTCCCAGCAGCACACATTCCCAACTTCCCACCTAAAGTATGATGCTGTGGACCATCTGACCATAGCTCTTGCCAATGCCCAGTGCCCTGCCCCTGATGGAGGAAGGTGGGGAGGCCCACACAGTAGGCAGTAGGACCAATGTCAGAACAGCAGCCCATGCCTCCTCTGACAAGAACATATACTTCTGGTCCTTGACAGTCACCCAGAGCAGATTTTCTGCTGTCACACATGCAAAGCAGGGAGATGAGAATTGTGAGACATCCCAAAACAAAACAAAAATGTGTTTTCAGACAGGAGGATGATGGCAGGACTGACATATGGAAGGCTCTTCTTTACCTTGATCTATATTGCCTTCATGCCTCCAGAAATATTGTTTGCCTCCTGAATCTGAAGGAAACACCAGGGCTTTGCATCCTTCTTGCCAGAAGGGAGAATTACTTTGGCCATTCCTTTTCTTGTCTGAGGGATCCTGGAAAATAGAACAATTTAATTGTCAATATCCCACCCCCACATTTTTAGTAATTCCAGCTTCATCTGCTACTCCTGTAAAGAACATCACAGGGCTTCTCTGCTTCTACCTGCATCCTCCAGCCACATTCATGAACCTAAGAATTTGAGTTTGGAGTGGATATAAATCCTGTGATATTCTCTTCACATGTTAGCATTTGATCCAAAGGGTCATTTGCAAAAGGCTCCCAATAGCCAGAGGGTAGTGCTATATTGTCTAGGATTTGGAGAGTAAAAATTTCTTCTGGCTTCAAGTCAGGACTCACAGGTAGAATGAAAATGCAAATTTCAGGCTCCCAGCCCTAGTTTAATAAAAGTGCATTCATTATTGATTTACTTTAAGAGGGAAAATTATGATATACATTAAGTCTCTTATTGCCAATCCAGACATCAAAGATGAAAAGGTGATTTTGGGGAAAGTTTTATAAAGTAACAGTGCTGAAGTAAGGAAGAATGTTTCTGAATCTTTTTGTGCTTTTGCTATCTGCTGATTTAAGTAAGTAAAAGTCTTATGAGGACTTTTAAAAGTGTCAAAATTATAGATGAACATAATCAGCATTGCAATAAGTAATAGCCTCAAATGACTTTTATTTCATAGGGTATTCTCATGGCCAATGGAAAAGAAATTGTCTTACTTTCCAAAAGAATGATTCAATCAAGGCCATCACTAATCCACATAATGGCTTTGTGAGAACTAGAAAATGGCACCCCTTCTGGTTGGAGATGGCTGCAGCACTCAGCTGATGGTGGGAAGCAAAAGCTTGATTTCAGAACCTGTGTGTGGTTTCATAGCCATATGCAACAGCTCTGGTGAAATTAAAGTCGGTTGAGAATATATTCCTGATTGGCTGAAACTTAGATGGGTATCTGAAGAAACTGTACAGTTTGGCTTATGAAGAACCTAGAAGAAGGCTTAAACCTGTTGAAGGCCTCATTAAAACTAGCCTTGGATGGAAGTGAGAAAGAATTCCCAGCAGCCTTGGATGTATCACACAATTATTTTTTGTCTATGATCCTCAAATATTTTCTCATACTAATCTTAAGTGAAATAAGCCAGTTGCCCTAAAACCAAAGAATGAATGTTCTCTCTGATATGCACATGCTAACACACAACAAGAGATGGGGAGGGAAGAATGAAAGTTCAGTGGATTAGACAAAGGGAAATAAAGGGAAGGGAGGGGGGATAGAAATAGGAAAGACAGTATAATGAATCGAATATAACTTTCCTATGTTTATATATGAATACACGATCAGTGTAACTCCACATCATGTACTATCACAAGAATGGGATTCTAATTAGAGTAAGTTATACTCCATGTAGGTGCAACATGTCAAAATACACTCTATTCTCATGTAAATTACTACTCTACTCCACAGAGGAAACCATTATTAATGAATAAATGTATTCTTCTACAGTTTTTTTCTGAGAAATTATAAATACACATGTATCTATACACACCTACTTTAGATATTAAATACTTTTTTTAGGTACTGAGGATGGAACCCAAGAGTGCTTAACAATTGAGTCACATCCCAGTCCTTTTTAATTTTTTATCTTGAGGCAGGGTCTCACTAAATTGCTCAGGGCCTCCCTAAGTTGCTAAAGCTAGCTTTGAACTTGTGATCCTCCTGCCTCAGCCTCCCGAACTGCTGGGATGGTGTGTACCAACAAGCCCAAGCTTAAGTAAACTTTTTCATTCAAATATAACATGCATATGCAAAAGCATGCATATCATAATTTGAAAGCTCAAATAATTATTACAGAGTGAACATGTCAATATAACCATCGCCCAATAGAGGAATGGCACGTTATCATTACATCAGGTCCTCAGTGTTTCTTTTCAATCTGTATGTAGATTTTGTGCATAAATGCAATCATAAGATACATATTTTTCTGTGTAACTTTTTTCGCTATATTGTATGCCACTTAACTATGTGCCTCTTAATTGTATACACTTTTAAATCTCTATAATTTTCAGTAGCATGAACTTGATGCATTAAGATTTTTAATATTATCCTTCTAATAGTTTGTTAAAATGATCTTGTGCAAAATTTTAAGTTCAAAATTTTCAAATTTACATTTTACTAAAATAAAATCCATTCTTTTTAAGCTGTTTTATCAAAAAATGTTAACAAATGAATATCAGATTGAAATAATCTACAGTTCAAAAGAAGTCTTCCAGGAGTCATCCACATGTTTCTCTGAGTGATTTTGTAAATATTGTTTAATGACAGGACTCCTTGTCCTTCCCTCTCTTAGGAGGACGGTGTGACAGTCAGGGTTAGGCCACAGCAAGGACAAAGCTGATTAGTGTTGCAGTTTGAATCCTTGAGCTAGTGTAACTCTTTGGGGAAAAAAAAAAAGATTCTTATTTGTAGCATTTTGCCAATTTCTATGGTATGAAAACTTCCACTGTGGGGATTTCAAGTGGCCCACTTGATGTCACTGGACAGAGTTGGGACAGATGTGAACTGTTGGTTCTTAGCTGCTGCCAGACACACCATTGCCTGAGGAAAGAGAGTATCACAAATCCACAGGGAAAGGAACCAAAGGAACCATGGATGAGAGCTACCTTAAAATAAAAAAATAAAATGCTGGTGATCAGAAAAGTAGAGTGGAGATCTGAAATAATTGCCATTGATAAGGAATAAGGAAGAAATGTCCTGGGTAGTGCTTTAAACAGGACAGAGCTTCGAAGACTGCCATTCTGCTTTAATCAGCCGCATGACACATGGACTGCGAATGGTAGAGCGGTCCACTCAACAGGAAATTTTAAACATTTTATTAATATAATAAATTATAGTGGAAGTATGTATATGGTGAGGTTTTTCTTCTTCCCTGTAACAGACAGTGGAGAGGAGAAATGTTTCCCCCACTCCACCCACGAAATAACAGAAGTCAAGATGGGCAATTAGATGGAACATCTCTTAGAGCAAACTGTGTTTAGTAAAGACACATTTATTTCCTGCATACCATGTACTAATGGCCATTATTGGTATTCAAGAAAACTGGTGAATAAGAGAAAGTTTGTTGAAAAGATTTTTTTTTCTTTTTTTTTTTTTTTTTTTTTTTTTTTTAGTCAAGCAAGGTTAGGTAGGGGCAGGATACTTAGCATCTTAACTCTTACAAATTATGCTAGAGTAAGTGAAGGAGCACGTGATGGTGTGGGGAGAGAGCTGGAGGTCTTTCTAAGCCAGACATAAAGTTCAGAAGCCATAAGATAAAAAGACTGATAAATTTGATTGCATAGAAAGTTTTCTAAATTGCAAAAATATACTAAGTATAAACCAACCAGCGCAGATATAAACAACACAAGGGCCATTTGGCCGCTGATAGCTCTGCTACCTGTTGGTGGTCTACCAGAGCTTGTATTCACTTGCCAGACTGCCACAACGAAACACCACAGGCCACAGGCAGGGTGGCTCACACATCAGGAGTTTATTTTCTCTCAGTTCTGGAGGCTGGAACTCCAAGATTAAAGTGCCAGCAAAGTTGATTTCTTAGCGGTTGGTTTAAAATAACAAATTTATACCCTCACAGTTGTGGGAGTCAGAAGTCTGGATGGGCTGGTCCAGGTCTGTTTCTCTGCTCAGCACTTCACAAAGGCAAAGCCATGATAATATGTGACTGGGCTCCTGACAAGAGGCTCCGGGATCGTCGACTTCCTGGTTCACTCAGGTTGTTAGGAGAATCTAGTTCTCCAAGGTCATAGTTCAGTTTTCTTGGTGGCATTCAAGTGGGGGCTACTCTTAGCTTCCAGGGACCCCTATCTGATCTTGTACGTGCAACTCTGCATCTTGGAGCCTACGATAGTGTATTTCACAACTGGAATCTTCGGGATTGATTGTTGTGTTTTTAAAAGATCGCACAGTTAGATTGAGCCCACGGTGTAAACCAGGATAATCTCCCTATTTAAGGTCTGTACCTTTAAGTACATTTGTACATCAGCTTAAATGCAAATAGCTTAAAACCATGAACATCTTGGGGGTTTATTACCATGACAGCATCTATATTAGGGCTTTAAATATCTGCAAGAGGGATTTCTGGAAACAACATTAAACAGTAATGGCTATAGACTATCTTGATTTCTTCCTGGCTTATGAGAATAGCTTCAGCACTTCCATCACTCAGCATGATGCTGCCTCTTGACTCAAGAGACTTACACAAGCTTATGTGCCTGCGTCTGATTTCTTTGTTAATACATATTTATGAAAATGTATTCATTTATTCTTATTTTCTAATTTTTAAAAGTCAATAATGGATACTCAACATCGTCCAGTGCCTTTTTGGAGTGTACTATAGTGCTTGATTCTTTACAGCTTTGATCTATTAATGTGGCACATTTATCGTGTTATTTATATTAATCCTTTTCTTATTATGCAATTATCCTTATATTATTGAGTCATAACATGTGTCAAAATCATGTAAGTGGAACTGTGTAAGCTATTTTACATAACTTTCTATTCTGTCTTGTTCATTAAGTATTCTCCTGCTCTTATAAGATTTGAGATAATTCCTTTCTCCGTGTTCTCTAAAATTGTTTAAATATTATAGAAGTTATCTGTTCATTAAAAGAACTCTTATGAAAAACCATTAGGGTTTGTCTTTTTTTTTTTTTTGTAGTTGTAGATGGACAGCATGCCTTTATTTTATTTGTTTATTTTTATGTGGTGCTGAGGATCAAGCCCAGTGCCTCACGTATGCTAGAGAAGCGCTCTACAGCTAAGCCGCAGCCCCAGCCCAGGGTTTGCCTCATTTTGAAGGAACACTACTACAACATTTTATTAACATTTTCTTTTCTGATTATTTTATTTCTTTTATTTATTTATTATCCATAATTTTTTAAAAAATAATTTCTTGTGGATATACCCTCTGATGAGATTCACTGTAGTATATTCATATATGTATATAGAAAAGTTATGTCAGATTAATTCCACTGTCTTCCTTTTCCCATCCCCCCTCACTTCTCTTCATTCTCCTTTGTCTACTTACTCCATTGAACTTGTATTCTGCCCCTGCCCCTTATTGTGGGATAACTTCCACATATCAGAGGCAACATTTGACTTTGGGTTTTTTTTTTTTTTGGATTCACCTATTTCACTTAGCAAAATAGTATCCACATCCATCCACTTACCAGCAAATGTCATAGAGTCATTATTCTTTGTGGCAGAATAATACCCCATTGTGTATATATACCACAATTTCTTTACCCATTCATCTGTTGAAGGGCACCTAGCTTGGCTCCATAACTTAGCTATTGTGAATTGTGCTGCTATAAACATTGATGTGGTTGTATCACTGTAATATGTTGATTTTAAATCTTTTGGATACGTACTGAGGAATGGGATAACTGGGTCAAATGGTAGTTCCATTCCAACTTTTTGAGGAATCCCTATACTGCTTTCCAGAGTGGCTGCACCAATTTGCAATCCCACCAACAATATGTAAGTATAACCTTTTTTGGATATCCTTACCAACATTTATTGTTACTTGTATTCTTGATAGGTACCATTCTGACTGGAGTAAGATGAAATCTCAGTGTAGTTTTAATTTAATTTTCTCTTAATTTTTAGAGATGTTGAACATTTTTCATATATTTGTTGTACATTCATATTTCTTTTTAGGTCTCTATTTGAAAAAATTTTAAAAATCTAGCCTATTTCTTATATTAAACATTTATACACATGCTTTGAATTAATGCTATATATATCATATCTAAAGGTTTTCATGTGACCAATGGACTTGCTTCTTGCCTGCTATCTTCTCTTGAAATAATTGAATTATTTATTATTGTTACTCATATCTTACTAAAGTCATTGATAGGGAAAAATCTCTCTCCTAAATGTATTTATGGAGATGGAAATGAGACTATAAAATAAGTTCTATCAAGAATGTATATTCAAAGATCATTCTCAATGTTTCAACAGTAGCAAATTCCAACAACTTGTTGTAAGATTAAATTTATATTATCCTTTGATTTAAAAAATGGATTCAAACCAATAGGTTTTTCAGAATGAGTCTTCTTTGATAGAAAATAAAGTTCAAAACAACCTGTCAAATTGACAAGGTTTTCAGTAATAACATTCTGCATCTATGCAATATTTAGATCATAACCTCCTTTGTGGTTAGTTATTATATCATTATGGACCATGCCACAATGATCTGCGAAATTATTTTTTTCAAGCTTTTAGCTTTCATCTTTTTTTTTTTTTTATATCAGGGATGGAACCCAGGGATCATACTAGGCAGGCACTCTATCCAGAAACTCTCTCTCTCTCTCTCTCTGACCCCCCCCTTTTTTTTGGTAGTTTTCTGTCACTGAAAAAAAAACATATTGCATTATTTGTTTGCATGGTTGTATTAAAATGATTAACAATATAGAAGATATGATGGAAAAGGTGGCCAGACTATCAACTTTGTATCTTTAAAATATTGGACCCAAAATACAGAGAATTTTCCATAGCTCAAACACTCTCAAGAGAAATTTCCCTTTTGATAACCCCCCTTGATAACGATAGTGTGCAATACCCAGTGTCGATGATCAACTTCATGGTTAACTGAATAAAGACAACATTATCACAGCACATACACTGGCCTTTACGGAATTTAAAAAATTTTACTGTATGTTTAAAGGAACTGATAGGATGAGGTGACATTTTTTAAACCAGGACTTCCTTAATGAAGACAATACTAGGCTGATTTCTATGCCAGCTAGCTCCTTAATCTCGGTAATTACTTTAGGATATTTTCCTGTCATTTCAGTTGCATCACCAGATCATACTCCTGCACAAAACTTAAATTTCAAACCACATTTGTTGACTAAAAATATATTTGATTAAAAAATAAAATTATTGCAGGGGCTGGGGATGTGGTTCAAGCGGTAGCATGCTCGCCTGGCATGCGTGCTGCCCGGGTTCGATCCTCAGCACCACATACCAACAAAGATGTTGTGTCCGCCGAGAACTAAAAAATAAATATTAAAAATTCTCTCTCTCTCTCTCCTCTCTCACTCTCTCTTTAAAAAAAAAAAGAAAACTAAAGAAAAAAAATAAACATTAAAAAATTCTCTCTCTCCCTCTCTCTCTCTAAAAAAAAAATTAAAAAAATTAAATTATTGCAAAATATAATTTTATAAAAATGAATATTTTTCATTATTTGAACATATCTGGCTTGCAGCTGACACCTCAAAATATTACAAGTTGTAATGCACATTACTTTTCTGGCTATTTTCAATAAGAGTTCTTATTCTATGCTGCCATCAATCAAGAGCATTTTACATGAGTTCCTTGGGTTGACTAGTATACAATCACATCACCTGTAAATAACAGGCTATTCCTTGTTCTCAATAATTATATTTGCCATTTCTCTCTCCCTTCTGATTATATGTGGTTGTGATTCCAGAAAAAATATTAACTCAGAGTCGTTCTGCTTTAGCACTATTAACATTTCAATTGGGTAGTTTTTGTTGTGGGTGGAGGAGAGGATTGTCCTATGCAATGTAGTACATTGAGCAGCATCCCTGGCCTCTACCCACTAGATGCCAGTATGAGCAAGATGCGCTCAAAATGTGAGTTGGCTTAAGAAAGGGAACAACGATGACAGGAGTAGAACATGGTTATTTAAGGGCAAGATTTCTTTGGAGGAGTGTAACCCATTGTGAAGCCACTTTCATACTCTTTTTGAATTATTATATGTGAGTACTTACTTACATATAAACCAGTTATGTGGTATAATTCTATAGACTAAGAAACTGCAAAGATATAGACTCTAGGAAAGATTCCAAGTTATTAGCCATTATTACTGAGTCAAATATTCCTAGGGATTTTTTTTTCAAGTTTTAAAATATTTTCTTTATGTTTTGCTGTATTCCCTTTTAAAAATGAATATATGTATATTTATAATATAATACTATTTAAAATATCACTGTATATAATTTGGTAGATGCTGCATAATCATAATTAGGATAAAAGCTTGATCATTATAAAATCTATTAAAATATTAAAGCTATTTATCATGAATGACAGAATTATTTTATATTTTTCAGTATTTTTGTAATAGATATGTTATGAGGGAAGAAGTTTTAATTTCTGTAAAGGAAATTCACTTAGAAAATGAAATTTGATCAAAATATTTGAGGTGGAGTAACTTGTTAAACAGAGTTAACATCAGAGGAAGCATTGTTCATTGAAAAAAATTCTCAAAATGTCCTAAACTGCCTTGATTCAAACGGATGTCTTAGGAAATAAAGACAGCAGATAAGTGACCTCCTTCGTTGAATGCAGATCAGTATCAGGACTAGTTACATAATTTCAGAGTCTAATACAAATGAAAATATGTGAATTCTTGTTCAAAACTAGGAACTCCAAAATAATAATAGCAGGTTTGATTGCATCCATAGAGGATGGATTTAACTGGATAGTCTTAAAGTAAGTGGGCAGGCCCTCTGAGTAACTGCTCAGTCTTATGTCTATGAACTTGAACCTGCCAACATGGAAGAATGTGTCAATAAAGGAGAAACAGTGGGGCGCAAGAGGTATTCTTCATTTATTTCAAAGTTCATGACAGCCAATGAACAGTATGCCTTAGATTAATCTATGGAAGCATGGAAAGAAAATTTCAGAATAGAAACATCCTGGTTTCATAATTACAAGTGAAAAAAATAGAAGGGATTTATATATATATTTTTTTAAAAAAAATCTGTTTCTACTCTGAGATGAGTCTGAATTTTAAAGGACTCTTGTGCAAGATTAAAACAAGGCATATTACCAAAGAGAAATGTTGGGCAATACTACAGTGGTACAGAATAGGACTGGGATGATCAAATCTCAGATGATCTGAGTCTTGAAGGGCTTATACTGGGACAAACACTTGAGAAACAGTTTGATTCTATCCAGTGAAGTTAAGAAATGCAGACCCTATGATACAGCACTTCTGCATCGAGGTCTTTGTCCTAGAGAAACACTTAGTTCTTAGCAGCATTTTGCACAATATCTGAAAAGTTCCTAAATGTCTCAGTGTAGAAGAAACTTAAGAAATGTGTCTTATTCTTAAACAGAAAAAAATAGAAACAAAATACAGCCAGCCCTCTACATCTATAAATTCTGCATCTATGGATGCAATCAAACCTGGTTGGAAAATGTTTGAGAAAAAAGTTGCATCTGTATTAAACATGCACATAATTTTCCCCCTTATCATTTGTCCCTAAGCAATGCATTATGACAGCTATTCATACTGTATTTACATCATATTAAGTATCATACATAATCTAGAGATGATTTTAAAGTAAAGGAGAGGATTACATAGGTTATATGTAAATACTATGCCATTTTGTATGAGAGACTTGAGCATCCATGGCTTTTGGTATCTGAGGGGGATTATGGAAGTAAACCCCATGGATAAAGACAAAATACTATATAACTACACACAAGAATATGCATGAGTTTATAAATGGCATGTTGAGCAAAGGAATCATGACCACAATGAATCTACATACTATATAGAGTGGTTTGGATATGAGGTATTCCACCCAAAGCTTCTGTATCAATGCAAGAATGTTCTGAAGAAAAATGATTGGACTGTGAGAGCTGAGACCTAATCAGTCCATTCTAGGTTGAATGCACTGACTGGGTGGTACCTGTAGGCAGGTAAGGTGGGACTGAAGAAAGTGGTCACTAAGAATGTCCCTCTCCTCTCTCTTTCTGTCTTTATCCCTCCATCTCTCCTTCCTGACCCAGTCATGAGATGAGCAGATTTACTCCACTGAGGTTTCCCCTTGATGTGCTGCCTCACCTTGGACCTGGAGCAATGAAGTCCACAATTTATGGCCTAAAATCTCTGAAACAGACCCAAATAAACTTAACTTTCTCTAAATTGTTCTGGTAGGGTATTCTGGGCATAGAGATGCAAAAGTTGACTTAAACACTATATATGTCCATTATATGAAGGTTAAAAAAAACAATAGGCAAAACTAAACTATTTTTGGGATATATCTTGAATAAAGTGACAAATGAAAATAGAAGAAAAAAATTAATTACCTTGAAATTTAGAATAGCATTGTTTTAGTAAGACATGGATATTATGAGGTTTTGGGAGTATGAGCAAAAGTTTACTTCTTGTCTTGGGTAGTGTTTAGGTGTTTATAATTATGCATTTTTCTTATGAATTATACTGTATATTATATAATCTCATAGCCACAACTTTTGAAAGGTTATAAAAGTAAGAGATAAAAATTAGTGTGAAGATGTCAAAAAAATAATCTCAATGTGTGTAAAAGAGAGAAAACTTCAGATAGCTAAAGGATTATGATGCTATCATGGAGATTGTTGTTGTTGTTGTTTACTTCATATTCTTTTTTCTGGATTCTGAGACCTATGTGCTGGAAAAAAGGAAAAAAGTCAAAGTGCTTTTCCAACCTAACCTTCAAAATTATAACACATCATCTTGCAAGTTTTGCTCTTAGAAGTCAGTCAATATGTGCACTCCACATTCAAAGAGAATGGATAATGTATGTAGATCAGGAAGTAGGGATCAATTCTCCCTTTCCTTCTTCCCTCCTTACTTCCTTCGCATGACTGTAATGATGAAAAATAATTCCTAAGGTTTTTGAAAAAAAGAGAGAAATATTAAGAGATGGGAGGATTAGGTGTCATGCATTAAAGTAATCAAAAAGTTCCCTCAACTGTGAGATGAAATTGCAAGTGTATTCATTTAGACAGGACATTTTTCATAATTGCTGTTTAAGGTGCAAGACATATTCCTTCTTACTGTTTTACTTTTACTTACCCATTACCTAAACATATCAACCAGAGTGTTATAATTTAGGGTAATAATTTTAATTTTAGTATTTTTATATCCCGTCTTTGTTATCAAATAACAACAATTTTATATCACTGTTAAAATAGCTGGAAAATCCATAATGATTGCACTGTTCCTGTTCTTCACAAATGAATGACACAATTTCATAGACATTCAAAATTCTTCCATTAAAACATATTTTAAAATATTCTATGTTATTTAACATCTCAAACTGTAAAATGTTAGGGTATGAATAGAGGAATAAAAAGATTTGTGTAATTTTAACATCGTTAATCCATGCAGTTCAAGATGCTAGCCACTACCATGGCCCCCAGTGATCCCTACTTCCTGATCTACATGCATTATCCATTCTCTTTGAATGTGGAGTGCACATATTGATTGACTTCTAAGAGCAAAACTTGCAAGATGATGTGTTATAATTTTGAAGGTTAGGTTGGAAAAGCACTTTGACTTTTATCCTGAGCATTTTCTCCTTAATCTCTTGGCTTGCACATCTGGGAGAATTGTGTTGCCATGCTTTGAGGTATCCCTGTGGAAAAGACCACTAAGTCAAGGACTGAAGTTCATCAACAACCTAATAACTGAGCTTGAAAGTGGATCCCCTCTGAGGTTTAGGCTTCAACTGAGAGTGCTGCCTTAGATGAAAACTTGACCACAACTTTATGAAAGACTGTGAGCCCAAGGAAAAATGCTAACCTGTGCCCAGATTTCTGATCTATAGAAATCACAAGATGATAAATGTTGTAAGCAGCTAAGTTTGGGTTAATTTGTTATGTAGCAGTAGGTAACCAATACATGCATACCAGCAACATTGATATGTTGGTAAAAACTACAGTAGATGGTGTTCCATTCATGATTTTACCTAGAAAAGTAAGGCAAAGAGGCTGAGGGGCAGAAAAATGGCCTCCTTCAGAGATGCATATCCAGATCCATGGAACATACAAATGTGTTACTTTATATGTCAAAAGGGATTTCGCTGGTATAATTAAGTTAAGGATCTCAACACAAGAAGATTATCCTGCATTATCCAGTGAGTTCAATATAATCTCCAGGGTCATTACCAAGTGAGAACAAGAGGCTTGGAGTCAGAAAAAGGTGATGTGACAAGAGAAGGAGTTATATGAGAGGAAGGAAAGAGTCAGGAGTGAAGGGATGCAGGCAACTTCTAAAGGATGGAATAGGAGAGGAACTGAATTCACTTTTAGAGTCTCCAGAAAAAAAAAAATGTAGCTGTGTCAACACTTTGATTTTACCCCAGTGAAACTGATTATGAACTTCTGACTTCCAGAAATGCAATGTAGTATATTCATGCTAATATAAGCCACTTAGTTTTTGGTAATGTATTACAGAGACAATAGGAAATCAACACAGGGTCTTTATTAAACACCCATCATACTTAATTGCACATCATTATTTCTGTACATTGTTACACTAGAATCCACATTTGTAATGGCAAAACCAAGGATTTAAAACAATGCAGATTGTGTGAAAAGTGATTTCCTGTTCAAACTAGTATTTACGTAACAGTGTTCTTCATGCCCTTCCATCACTAGCCACACAGGAATGGAATTCACTGAGGTCAGTCTCCTATTTAAAGACCCAAAGAACAGAAAAAAGAAGGGGAAAACCCTCATAAAATTAAGATTGAGGAATGGAGGACGCTTTAAGCTGCATGAAGGAAAGAACCATTTCTCTTTTAATCATCGTTGTAAATTGCAACACCGGCATATTGCAGAGACATGGTAAAACATTTGTATAGTGTTGCTGAATGTACACCCTAAAAACAGAAATTGTCAGAAATCACTTGTAATGATAAGGCAGATAGATTCTGGTGGATAAAAATAAATGCAGACTTTACTTCATACCATGTCCAGTTTTTCCTCCTGAAATATAGGTGACCTGGGACAAAACAGGTGAGCATTTCTTAACCTCTCCCACTGTGTGCCATTTGGTGACTGGAACAGGGTTGCTTCCTCTTCCACATAAGCTTTGCTTTGTATGAGCAGAGAGAGAAATGCTCTTGCCTCTAGTGATCTTTATCAGGTCCATTTAAGTGCAGCAAGTCCAAAATCATCATGGACGCCAAGTGTAAAATGTCAAACATTAGGGTAAATACAGGAAGAGTCTCGGTAATGTTACACAGTGTTTCATCTATTCCAGTGGTTCAGACTATCCAAGAATCATCTTTGCACAGAAAAGAAACAGGATAAAACTGGAAAAATAGAATTTTACCCAAAATTGTTGATTGGACTTGGACTTGTCTACATTTTGGCCTCTGATTAAATGTAGTGAAATGGACTAGTACACAAGTCAAAAAAAGCAAAAAGACAAAAATTCATATCCTTGTTCCGATGGAGAATAAATAAAGGAAGAGTACCCTGAAGATTCAGAGGAAAAGCACTTTGGTGGAAAATCATAAGGTACTAAGCCAAGAAGAAAATTTTAAGATTTTGGTATTTTCATCAAATTAAATTTGACAAGGCTTCTCTGAAACAGAAATAGAAAGGTATAAGAAGAAACCATACTAAAATAAAAAAGGAATAGTTCAAGATGAAAAAAGAGAATAAGATAATGACAAATTATAGAGAAACTAAAAGTTTATGAAAATTAAAATCCACATTGCACCAGGTGCAGTGCCCCACACCTATAATCCCAGCTTCCAGGAAGCTGAGACAGGAGGATCGTGAGTTCAAAGCCAGCCTCAACAACAGTGAGGCACAAGACCCTACCTCTAAATAAATCACAAAAATTGGGCTGGGGATGTTGTTCAGTGGTTGAGTGCAATCCCTGGTACCCCGCTCTCCCCACCAAAAAAAACTACATTGCAGGGAATAAAGATTAAAAAATGATGTCTTGAAAAAACTGAAATAGAATGTTGGGATCTAATTTGACATATGTCATAAAACACAAAGGGAGCGGAGATGAAAGATGTGGACAAAGGAAAAAAAATACAACAAAAAATTATTTTTCATGGAAAGGACCAAAATAAGAAGCAATGATAAGAATTTTCCCAAAAATTAAAAAAAGATTTCTGTAGTTTTAAGAGTTAACTATCCTGTAGGCGAAGTTAATGAAAATAAATCTACACTTAAAAGTATCTGATAATATATTTTTCAGAATTTTTAAAAACTATTCAAAGCCTCTAGACAAAACCATACATTTATATCCATGTGCATATAAATATCTGCATATATCTCATCTACATCTATGTCTGTATGTCTATATATATTTTATTTGTGTATTAAAATTATATATAATAATAAAATTGATTGTTATAAATTTGTACATGCAAATTGGATCGATTTCATTCCCTAGTACTTCCTATTCCCTTTCCTCCCTCCAACTCCTGATTCCCTTTCTCTCTAATATGTTGGCCTCCCTTCTATTTTCATGACTTTTCTCCAACTCTTTTCCCTCTCTCCTTTCTACTTATGAAAGAAAACATTTGATCCTTGACTTTCTGAGTTTGGCTCATATTGTTTAAAATAATGCTGTCAAGTTCCATCAATTTTCCTGCAAATGGCATGATTTTATTCTTCTTTATGGCTGAATAAAACTCCATTGTGTGTGTGTGTGTATATATACATTCATATATATGGTATATATAATGCATTTATTATTTTATTTATCCATTCATCTGTTGACAGACACCTAAGCTGGTTCTATAATTTGGCTGTTGTGATTGTGCTGCTATAAACACAGGTATGCATGCATCACTATAGTATGCTGACTTTAATTCTTTAAGATGAACACCAAGGATACACTAGGTCTATGTATTTATGTCTATAACCTATAAGTAATCAAAATTCAGGTTGGGTCAGGGCTTCTGCAGAAATAGTTAAAGAAATATGAGGCAATCTTTACATAGTTCTGCAAGGAAAACATAACCATTGTCCCATGTATAAAGGCAATAAAAATTACATTTATAAGAACATGAATTTTATCACCCATTTATTTGCCATTCCTCAATAACCTGAAGAGATACATCCAATTGATTGAGAAATAAAATTAAACAAAGCTAATGAATGATTTTAAAGAAAAGGCTTAGAACATTAAAACTGATTTTTGAAAAAAAATATCTGAATTATATTCATAAAGAAAGCACAACTTAATGGAAATTGAAAAAATTATCAATGAAGGAGAAAACATTGTCTTTGCTCCACAACTAACATATTTCAAAGACATAAGCACACATGTGTGCAAACATAGCCAAAAGAAAGTTCATTACATATCTAAATATTGTGTTCAAACTGAAAATAAATCCACAATAAGAAAAGAATAAATCCATTATTACATATATCATTATGGGGGAAAATGGTAGAGTTTTAAAATACTGTGCTTGAAGAATAACTATCATTGAAGAACAGCATGCATAAAGAAATGTACACAAGGGCAGGGGCTGTAGCTCAGTGGTACAGAGCCTGCCTCACACATGTGAGGCACTGGGTTTGATCCTCAGCACCACATAGAAATAAATAAATAAATTGTGCCCATCTACAACTAAAAATAAATTTAAAAAGAAATGTACACAATATTTTTTAAAATTTTTTAATTGTAGATGGACACAGTACATTTATTTTATTTATTTATTTTTATATATTGCTGAGGATTGAACCCAGTGCCTTGCATGTGCTAGGCAAGTGCTCTCCCCAGGAGCCACAACAATATTTTTAATGAGAAAAATCAATTTATAAATAATTTGCAGTAATAGTTTTGTGAAAATAATACATAATTATGCATGAAATGATTCTAGAAGGTTTTGTACTACATCACCAGAAGCAGTTTTTGCTGAGTGGATTTTCTCTTTAGGAATTTATGCATTTTCTCGATTTTCTTCCCTAAGCATGTCGCTTTTGAGCCAACAGCATGCACATTTTCTGCTTCAGCAGAACTAGGAAGATGAATACCCTTCCTCATGTCTCATGAGTTGCTTTAAAAAATAGTTGAAACTTGACAACCAATTACTGTCAGAAAGAGCAGTACAATATTCAATATGTAAAAGTGAAAACATTATTTTTAGATAAGCAGATATTCTCCATCATTTTAGATGAACGTTGTTAAAAAAAATTCAGGTCACTAAGTCACCTGTAGGTACATTTACTGTTCATGTAAGCTAGTGAGAATGCCTAAGGGATAATGACGTTCCCAGATGAGCCAGCCCCAAGTACCATATCAAAACTCTGTTAAGGTTCAGGTAGGGAACTGTTAAAGTATATCTTCAGTATCTTTTTTTTTTTTTTTTTTTTGTATTCCCTGCAGTCATTACCAATTGATCAGAATTTCAATTCAAGGGATTACTTCTGCATCACCCCAAGGTCCTGTCTCTGAAGTTGCATTAATTCATTCAAACACATGGTTTCTCAAATAGTCAATCTGTCTATCAGGAAATGTTTTTTTTTTTATTTTATTTTATGTTCCAGATGTTATTCTGCTCAATACATTCAATCAAGATAGTGAATAAGATCCCTGTACTGTGTAGTTTACAACAACAAAAGAAAAACACATAAATAGGCAAGTTCACTTCAGACAATGAGTACTATGAGAAAATTAATCAGAAATATGTGATTCAAGGAAGACTAAACAGAATATTAGATAAGCTGCCTGAGGAGGTGACATCTGTACTCAAACTGGAATGGCATGTGAGAGTAAATCATGAGAAAATTTGGGAGACCATTCACAGAGGGAACAGCCAGTACAAATGTCCTGGTCCAGAACAAATAAATGAAATCTTTCAGTCATGGTCCAATGAGGAAAACAAAAAACTACTTAATGTATTTAAAAGAAAGGAAATTAACACATGGAATTGAATATATGGGTTGTAGAAGACTATGAACTCAAATAAGACAGTGAGGCAGTCCAAATTAGAAGACTCCTCAGACTGAGGAGGATGATGGAGGATAAAGAGTTTACCAAACCCCAGGTCAGGGACACCCAGCAGAAACTGGCGCATGGTAGACTTGTTCAATAGAAAAGGCATAGAAGCAATAGGAAAAAGGTCAAAGAGGGTGGGGCTAAAAGCTCCAGCGTTTCTCTTCCCACCTCTCCTGCCAGCGGCCTCTGCTGGAATTCTCAGGCAAAGTCATCTGACTCTGAAGTGGAGCAGGGACCAGAGAAGGGAACAGTTTTGTAGATGAACAAGGAGGACAGTGCCAAGGGGAACACATGCAGCACCTTAGGGAAGCCAAGTTAGAAAGCCCTTGTAGACTTTAGGAGGGTTGGGATGATAATCTTCATGTGATGGGAAGCCATGAAGGGTTTAAGTCTCCAAAGTGGTACATGGTCTTGGAAATTAATTCCAACTTAGCCACAATCAGCAGCTTTTCCTTAGGAAGGTTTAGCCCTGCCTACAGGTCTGGGTTCCATCTCCATGAAGAGGTTCGATTAATCACTATTATAACCCATTTCCCAAAGTACTAAAGCAATTATCATAGCAAAAGGCCAATTCACCATCTTCATTCCATACATCTGAGATACTCAGAAAAATATCTGCAGTGTAGGCACTGCTCAGAGACATCAGTAGTCTGCAGTATATCATAGCAATTGAATGGCCTGGCTTCAAATCCTAGCTCTGCCACCCTGCAGCTATGCGAGCTTAGGCAAGTCATTTAATTTCTCTGTGCCTCCTAATCTACCAAATGAGGCTAATAATAGTACCTATTTGAGAAGGGTTTTGTAAGAATCTATTAAGTATGTTCATTTGCAAAACATATGTACAATGTTGCTGACCCAGAAGAAGTACTTATATGTGTCTATTTATCTCCAATCCTTACAGAATGCCAACTCAAGTGAGGCCCTTGATATTTGAGACAAAGGTTCAAGGCTCTACTTAATAGTCAAATGTCTAAATCCCTCAATTAGGCAATTCTCAAAATGAGAGGCAGCAGCAGCAGCAGCACTGCTTACTGGAACTCTTAATGCTCAGGCCCCACTCAACCCAACTCCACCAAACAAAGTTTTTACAGGCCCTCCAAGAGAGTCAGATGTGCATCTACTATCTGAGCAATGACTTTTTTATTGAAACTGACAGCCTGAAGAAAAATACCTGAACTTGAACTGATTTAACTTATTATAGAAAGGCCTCTGGTGAACTGTGGTGCACAGATAGGGAATATGAAATCATTTGTTGAAATGTCTTCTGCCTCTTCTTCTAAACCTCCATTTCACTGTCCACACCACATGCAAAAGTGATTTTTAAGAAGAGAATGCAATATAAATGGATATATTGTTATGTGGAAATATTCAATGTCTTTTTGAATATCACTGTGATGTGCTTGTGTGTGCCCCAAAGTGAAGCACCAAATTCATCCCAGGTCAGTACTGGTGCTGGACTAACTTCCCTTAGCTCTTATGCTAAGGTTTTTTATCCCACATCACTCCTGATATCTCCAAGGACCTCATCTTACATTATGGCTGTTGGCAGAGTGTTCTCTTGAGTCAAATCTCCAGTGGCACAATCAGAGATATTTCTGCAGAATGGGTCACAGACAGATGACATACTGGAAGCTGTAGAAACAAAACCTTCACCCAGTGGGTTTTGGAGAAAGTGGTATGGTTCCTTTGTTTTGAAGGATTGTGAGGTAGCATTTGTCCAGCCTCGTCCAGGTTCCACAGGGCAGAACATCCCTGTTTGACTAGGGACCTTTTTCAAGTGCATGGTATCTATTCCTCCCGACAAGAGCACTCACTGGATACTGCAGAGAAAAAAACCCAGTTCTGTTCTCTTTGTAATTGCTTCCATGAAAAAACATTCTCCTTCAAGACTTCCCTTTTGATTTTTGGAAGCCTAGTGTGGGAATTAAAATGACTACTGAAAATAATTTGTTTTTCTCTTTATATTTCTGCTACAACAACACTAGTTCCTTCAAGACCTCGGGCGTGCCTCAGACTGACAAGGAAAGATTGGAAAGGTAGAAAGAAAAGTCTCTAAAATCAATATCAAAAGAACTCTCTTCACCACACTCAGAAAACAAATGTTGATCCACAAGTGCTGTTCTCATTTCTTCATTAGTTATCACGACTTTGTTTTCAATCATGCTGTCTTCATTACAGCTAGCTCTTCTGGGGGCAATTATCTATAGACCTTCTACTCTTACATTTCAGGTTCTTCGACTGTGTCTGTTTTGTAAGCCAACCTAAACTCCTGTGGGAAACAGACACAGAATAAATAATGGATGAGTGAGGAAATGAAAATCTCGTCTCAAGGTATCAAAGATGCAAACAAGCCTGAGCTACAAAATGCCACTTCTTTAAGTATTCAGAGTTTTATTTATTTAACAGAGGTGTTAAGCTCTGGAATCAGACTCCAAGGGATTGTCCCAGTTCAACGAGTTTCCAGTGTATGACTTGACTTCATTGTTTCTTCACTTCCTGGTACCTCAGTTTCCTCATCAGGAAAATAGGAATAGTAGTAATTTCCCTCTGACGAGATCATTTGAATTTAGATAATACTATGTGAAGTGTTGCCCAGTGCCTGACAAGGGGTGCCAACTGAATGTCCCCTGTTAGTGCTGTGATCACTGTGGTTCCTGTTAGTTACTGGCCATTTTTGTCAAATATATTGAAAACAGCCCCAAAGATACTTGAAATTCATAAAAGTTATGAGTAAATGAAAAGAATTCCTTGGAGATTTTTTTCATTCTTTTTTTTTCTTTTCTCTCTCTCTTCTCCCACCCTCTCATCCTCAACATCTGTGAAAGCAACTACTTATCATGAATTAGGCTACTGAGGACTGGGATATCTGAAAAGTATATTACAGTTGTGTTGTATATTCTTTTTATCTCTTATTTTTTACATTTTTCATTTTTCTTAGTATTTCTGTTTTTTTACTCTCTCTATTGTCTTCCCACTTACTTGTCTCCCCAAAATCACTTTCTCTCTTTTCTCCTGCCACTAGCCAACTTCTTTAGATTACTCTTTCACACTTCCTAAGATCTAATAACTCTATATTTTTATCTCCTATCTCCTTAACATCTCATCCTACACCCCACTCCCAGTTCTCTCTTTGTCCACCTCAGAAATTGTAGACCTTTTTGCAAACCTACTATTTACATTAAGATAATAACTGAACTCACCATTTCTGTTTATTGTGACAAAACTCTAAATGTCTTAATAGCAGCTATTTGGTTTAAGGCTGTACAATGTTTGTATTAGGATCTGTTAATATTGTTCTCTCCCTTAAAGGAAAGGAACCCTTTCTACCTTGTTCTTGAATAGGCAGAATTAATATTGTCAAAATGACCATACTACCAAAAGCATGATACAAAATTTAATGAAATTCTAATCATAATCCCAATGACATTTTTCCTAGAAACATAAAAAGCAATAATAAAATTTACATGGAAAAATAAGAGACCTAGAATAGCCAAAGCAATCCTTCACAAGAAGAGTGAAGCAGATGGCATACTATACCAAACCTTAAAGTATACTACAGAGCAATAGTAACAAAACAGCATGGGTTTGGCACCAAAACAGACTGATAGACCAATGCTACAGAATAGAGGTCCCAGAGACAAACCCACATAAATAAAGTTATCTCATGCTAGACAAAGGCCCCAAAAACATATTGGAGAAAAGGTAGACTCTTCAACAAATGGTGCTAAGAAAACTAAAAATCCATATGCAGCAAAATGAAATTAAGCCCCCATTTCTCACCATCCACAAAACTCAACTCAAAGTGGATCAAGGACCTAGGAATTAAACCAGAGACCCTGCACCTAACAGAAGAAAAAGTAGGTCCAAATCTTCATCATGCCCGATTTCCTTAACAAGACTCCTATAATGCAAGAAATAAAATTAAGAATCAATAAATGGGATGGATTCAAACTGAAAAACTTTTTCTAAGCAAAAGAAATAATTAGTGAGGTGAATAAAGAGCCTATAGAATGAAGCAAATTTTCTCCACACACACACATCAGATAGAGCACTAATCTCTAGGATATATAAAAAACTAAAAAATCAACACCAAAAAAAAAACACATCCTTGGTCCAATCAACAAATGGGCCAAGGAATTGAACAGACACTTCTCAGAAGATAATGTACAATTGATCAATAAATATATGAAAATATGTTCAACATCTCTTTCAATTAGAGAAATGCAAATAAAACTACTCTAAGATTTAATTTTACTCCAGTCAGAATGGTAGCTATTAAGAATACATCCAATAATAAGTGTTGTTGAGGATATGGGGTAAAAGGCACACTCATACATTGCTGGTGGAACTGCAAATTGGTGCAGCCAATATGGAATGCAGTATGGAGATTCCTTGGCAAATTTGGAATGGAACCACCATTTGACCCAGCTATCCCACTCCTCGGTTTATACCAGAAGGACTTAAAACCAGCATATTACAGTGATGCAGCCACAACAATGTTTATAGAAGCACAATTCACAATGGCTGAATTGTGGAACCAACCTAGATGTCCTTCAGTAGATGAATGGATAACAAAACTGTGGTATATATACACAATGGAATATTATTCAGCATTAAAAGAGAATAAAATCATGGCATTTGCAGGTAAATGGATGGAATTGGAGAATATAATGCTAAGTGAAGTTAGCCAATACCCAAAAAACAAAGACTGAATGTTTCTCTGATTTAAGGATGCTGATCCATAATGAAGCGGGGGGAACATGGAAAAATTAGATGAAATCTGGATAGGGCAAAGGAGAGTGAGGGGAAGAGAGGGAGCATGGGCTTAGGAAAGATGGTGGAATGAGATGGACATCATTACCCCAGCTGCATGTATGAGGACATGAATGGTGTGACTCTACTTTGTGTACAACCAGAGACATGAAAAATTGTGCTCTGTATGTGTAATATGATTTGAAATGCATTTTGCCTTCATGTATAACAAATTAGAATAAATTTAATTTTTTTAAAAAAGAAAAAATAAGAAAATTAGAAGGATCAAGAACATCAATAGCTATGGTATTCTAGACTATTCCTCTATTATTCATTTTTTGGGGGGCACTATAAATTGAACTCAGGGGGCACTCGACCACTGAGCCATTTTATTTAGAGACAGGGTTTCTTTGCACCTCAATTTTGCTGAGCCTGGCTTTGAATTCATGATTCTTCTGCCTCCACCTCCAAGCCACTGGGATCCATTGCTATTTTTACTAGACCTTTAGTAATATATCTTTGTTATAAAAATTATGATCAATTATTATATAATTATAAGTTTGTGGGTTATTAGGTGAGTCACCTTTTGCTTTCTTATTTACACTAAGAGCTTAAATCGAGATTCATCCAAATGTTTGGAAGTAAATAAGAGTATTATATATGCTCTAAAGCACACACATAAGTGTGTATACACACATATGCACATAAAGAATAAATATCGCCACACCAAGGGACCAGAAACTGAAAAGAGATGAATCCTTAGTTGTCCTAAATTTTCCTAAATTAAGGCCAGAAAATGGAGGGAGTAAAGAGATGGGAGTAGTTCATTCTAACTCACAGCTTCAAGCCAAACCAATGAAGAAAAAACTGCTTCGTATGCCTTTCCTATGTGCTGGAGATCAGCCATGGCCATATTCCATTCTGCTTTTATAGTCAACCAGCCAAGAAGCAGCAAAATGTTCTTTATGAACTCACCTCCTACATCAAGATTTTGCCTGCTTTGCTTGGTCTTGCTTCTAATATTGATAGCCACTGCAGATCCAATGTAAATGATTTGTTAGACCTGGGTTATAGCTCAGTGGGAGAACATTAACCTAGCAGGTACAAGGCCCTGGGTCCCATCCTAAAACCTGTGTGTGGGGGAGAAAGCAATTTGAGATTTTTCTTACCAAAATTTTATTATAAAATACCCTGGCTCCATAGGTTTTGTGGACTTTTTTCTGACTGCTATCCAGACATGCTGCCAGTAGCTTAAGAAATGTATCCTAGGATTGGTCCTTTTGCCTTTGACTAGCATCTATAACAGCTTAGTAAATGTTGTAGTTTGGAGACCTCAAAGTCTCACAAGATCACAAGAAGCAGGATGATAGTATCTCCCTACTTTTCCAGGTACTATACTTTACTATACTATATTGTCATTCTTGTAGAAAGAAGGCTCTCATACTAACCAGCACATTCGTTTACTTAAACTACCAAAAGCATTGTTTAAAGAAAGCTACTGACAAGATTTCAAGAAGTACAGATTCCTGGGGTTTTTAGTCAAGTTTTGCATTGCTGTGCTCAAAGAACCCACAAGAACAACTTAGAGGAGTAAAAGTTTATTTTGGCTCATGGTTTTAGAGATTCAGTTCACAGTCAGCTGACTCCACAGCCCTGGGTCTAATGTGAAGCAGACCATGGAAGCAGAAGTCCCCAGTAGAGGAAACCTACTCCCCTGTGGCAGAGAGTGGTAGACTGAAGGTGAAGACAGTGGTAGAGGGAAGGTGGAAAAGACTACAGAGGAGATTCACCCTTGCAGGGCACTCCCCCACTGACCCACCTCCTCCTCCAGCTATGCCCACCTTCCTACAGTCACCACCCAGTCAGCCCATTCAAATTAGGAAGGCCAATTAGGTTACAGCTCTTGCAATCCAATCGTTTCCCCTCTGAACATTCCTGCAGTAACATTAGGAACTTTTGAGGGATACATCAAATCCAAAGGGTAACCCTGAGCCTTACATCAAACCCACACAGGACCTGAATCTGCAAATGTGGAAAGGTGTTTCAAGATTTTTCACACCCTGACCTCTGTTAGGGTGAATAGTGTCAACTATAATAAAAAGGGGTGCTGATGGTTACTGCAGGAGGCTGTCAACAATTCAGTCATAGGGAAGCAATAAGAAGAATCCCCTTTGAATTTGGAGTCAGAGAAGAGAATTTGGTAGATTCAAAATAACAAGGGAAATCAATAAGAACTGCAAAAGATAACATTGGAAAAGGAATAGTATTCCCTCCTGATCCACAGGGGGGAAATAAAGCTTCCCGCATACCTACTGCTTTCCAATAAAACATGGTTTTCGGGGAAGAAAATTAGGCTTCATTTTGAAAGCAATGGTTCTGTATGTAAATTTAGCAGGGAGAGATATTTATCTGATTGAGTCATTCTGAGTATTTGTGATTCTAGAGAATTTGCCCCCTAAAAACCGACTTCCTTTACATTCACCTGCCCTTCTAGACTCTCCTCCTAAATTAAGTTTAAGGTTGATACGAAGTAGATTTCAACTCCTAGACGTCTGCCTTTCAAGATTTCCTTCAGTTCTAAATTAAAAAATAAAGCAATGGACAAGAAACCGTTTTCACCAAAATGAAAACACCACGTCCTTTGCCTGCTGCTGATGTCCTCCATTCCAAGTGGATTTACAAATTGTTACCTTAGAGAAGTAGCAGAATCCTATGGGATTCTTAACTTCTGTGATGGTATTTCTTAATAAAAAAATAAATAAACCATGATTATGAACACTAAAAAGGGCTGCCTAGACTAACAGTCATATCCACTTACATTCTATTATGGCTTCTCTTTAGTCATCCTTTAAGAAAACTGATGTCTGCCAGTTCAAGAGCACTTCTGCTATTTGCTTTTCTGTTTTTTTCTTGGAAGTTATTTCTGAATTTGTATTTCAGGATGGAACTCTATGCAGACTGAAATCCCCTTTTGTTCATATTCAGTATTTCTGCTGGTGTCACCTCTTGCCTCTAGCCTATTGATTCCATTATTTTATAAAGGTTATAAAAGGGTTTTTTCCCTGTAGAATAAAAAATACTCAGATGAGTTCTACCTTTCTCTGTGATTCAAAGGGAAATAATTTAAATATAAAAGAGAATAATTGCAAATACCATTGGAAATTTCAGAGTTCTACTCTTCGCCACTATTCTTCCTAAGTATATTACTAAGTAAAATTGAAAACTAATTATGTGAAAACTATGTACTCAGTTACTTAAATGTACTTTCTCATTTATTCCTTTGTACTTGCCTTCAGTGGAAGGCCCTATTGTACAGATGAGAAGAGGGAGATAGAAAAATGTTAAATCACCTGCTCCAAGTGACATAGAAAATACACGGAGAGCAGAGACGTGACCTAATCTGGGTGACACTAATGCTGACCTTATTAAGCACTGCTCAATTATGCAATTCTTTCAGCTTTACAAGTTCTATATTTGTAGCAGGCTGAATTGTATCTCCCAAAGACATATATGTACTAACCCCTAAAGTCTATAAATATTATGTTACCTTATTTAGAAATAAAGGTCTTTGCCAATATGATCAAGTATTTTGAGATGAGGAGATTATCCAGGTAGGCCCTGTCCAACCACATATATGCTTATGCAGAGAGACAGAGGATTATCAGGTACAAAGGGAAGTGAAAGGCTTGTGAAGATGAAGACAGAGATTAGAATGATGAGGCCACAAGCCAAGGAATGTAGTCATAAGAATCTAGTGAGTAGTCAAGGAACCATGTGTTAATTTACTGATAACTAGGTCTGCTATCAATAAAAGAAAAGGTGATTTGGTAAGTGCCTCATCTTTTAAATAGTTTTTTTTTCAAGTTGACTCCTTATTTTCATCATTCCATTCCTAATTTTTAAAACACAATAAAGACATGCATACAGAATAATGAAAGTGCCTAAATATAGAAAGCAGATGGAAGGAAGAAAATTAAAACTTAGATGTCTTTCTCATTGATACTTCATTCCTAGAGCAAAGTTAGTTCCTACATCCAGCATAGGCCTGTTTTATATGCTTAGAGTCATTATTCCTTTCTGAATTGTGCCCTAGTGGTTCAGGATGATCTAGTACTTGAGATGCAGCCCTGTTTGGTGTCCCCTGTAGCTCCTCACACCATTAAATTAAGAATCTCCAGATGGGAGACAGTCCTGCACTATTCATATGGGCTCAGTGTAATCAAATGGGCAGAAGAGTCAGGAAAGGAGAAGTTATAGCAAAGGTAGAGGAGGGAGGAAGGAAAGAAGGAAGGGGACAAGGAGGTTGCAGGGGAGTTGGGCAGGCAGAAGAGGATGAAAGATGTTTTACTGCTGGTTCAATGATGGAGGAAGGGGAAATAAACCAAGGAACTCTGGAGATCACCAGAAGCTGAAGGAGCCAAGGAAACCAAGTCTCCCCTCAGAGCCTGCGGAAGGAATTAGCCCTGCCAATAGCTCAACTTTAGTGTGTGAGACTGATTTTTTTAACTTCTGACCACTAGAAAACAGAAGGTCAATAAATCTGTGTGGATTTAAGGCACTAAGTGTGTAGTCATTTCTCATAGCAGCAATGTGTAACAGCTATGGGGACCTTGTGCAAGCCACCTGAATTCTACAGACACCAGATTATTCTGTCCTTCCCCCAAATATGTACTGAATACCTGTTATGTGCCAATACATTGATCCCAGAAATCACCCAACTAGTGAAAGGGGAAAAAAACAGAAACAAATTATTGCAAATGCAGTGAAAGGGGCTGAGATCAGGTTTGTACAGGAACCCATGGGGTCAGAAAAGGGAGAGGGGTGGTTCTCTGAAGGATAAGGCAGAGGAAGGGCATCAACAAGGTGGTGAAGCTGAGCTAAGTGCTGAGATATGTGTGTAAAAATTAGAGACGCTGAAGAAGATAACTCTAAAGTAAGTCCACCTTTTCAAGCAGAGTGATGAATTATAAGACATAATATGAAACAGGCAGCCATTCCAAGTTGAAAGTAGTGATTTCTTCAGCTACTTCTCAGAGCTTCTCTAATTAGCATGACTCACCCTTGGGTCCTCTGGAGGATCCATTGGAATGGTGACATTTGATACCAACTGTCATTTTGGACAATCAAGTAATTGGAATTGGTTATGATTCTGTCCTTAATATACAAGACATGATTTGGCATTATTTATAGATTTATTAGCTTTTCTTGTCTTGATAATGTGATGTGTGAAATATCACTTCTTGATGAATTGAAACCAATGAAGAGTATTTTGGTGGCAGGAAACACAATCCTTACATCTGGTTGGTTTCTGCAATTTATCTTGTACCAGAAGTCTAGACTATGCTGTCTGAGGCAAACCAGAGTTCCATTTTTTTAATGACCTGCCCTTTACATGTGGACACTATCCTCAAACTCATGGTAAGTTTAGAAATGACATTAGAAAGGGATGCTATTGGTGCCCTGTCCAGATTCCCTTTACTGGACCAGCACACTTGCTCCCAATCTATTTTGAGAAATGTGTTTGGCCAGATAGGACCCATCTTGCCTGTGAGATAATGCATCTTCTTCCTGGAGTAGGGGAAAGAGAGACATAATCAATGGCTAATGACTCACTAACTAACATAGGATATAAAAAAAAATCCACCATTTTCTCAGGATGGGACCAATTCTATGCTACAACATTTTGCACAGAGCTTCTTGTAAAAGTAGAAAGACATTCTCAAGTATCTACTTCTACAAAAGTAGAAGACTTTCTCACTGAGAACACCTTCTTACTTTGTTTTCTTCCCACACTCTCTTCTGGTTCCCTTACTCCTCTTTGCCAAGAAGTATGCCTTTAGTAAATATCTTTCATAAGAATCTATGTCTTGCACTCTTTAGTGAACCTAATTGAAGATAACATCTCTAGGTCTCATTCATCAGAATTCTCCCTCATTCATCCCCAACTGAGTTTCTTCCTGCTTCATCTTCTGGAAATATATATATATATATATATATGGGCTTAGACCTTCAACCATGCATCTGGAAAGGAGTAGGTTTGAAAGAATTGATCACTTAAACCATTGAAATATGACTGGATTCAATTTTCTCATTGAATAATTTACTCGTTTCAACACAAGGTACTGATAAATCAAATTCTGTGTTGGTTCACCACCCTGAATCTGAAAGTGCAGGGAACTGGGATGAGGACACATTGAATTACTAGAGGAACTGTATAAAGTTCTTGATTATCTACGAGACACAGTATTTTTTCCAACTCTTATAATTCTTAGGCAATGCCAATGTCCCAAGTCTCTAAAGTAATTTTTAAAAATTTTCATGGGAGAACATTACTTCTTTGAGAGAAAACTCTACAAAAGAATAATGCCACTCTTTGTGATTTTCACTGTACAATGACACATAAAGTTGACAAAGACAAATTCATTTCCTTGCTGAGAACAATGCTAAGGAATTATGCTATGAGGCTTAAACATTAGCTTTGTCCTTAAACCAGAAGGTCAGGATAAAATATGAAATTCCAAGTGGCTAAATTTATTATAAACAAACTCATGAAAATCAATTTTTCCAGACATCTGACATCACCAGGAGCAATATTTTTTTTTCTGCTGCTTTGCTTCAATTTGTAGAGAAGTTTAGAAACTGGAGCAATTGGAGTGATAAGAGGATATAGTTTCTCCCTAATATTCTTTGACTCTCCATATTCTAAGCTCTACCCTGGGGCTATAGCTCCACATTTCATGACTTTTTTTTAATTGTAAGAAAACTGTGAAGTGTAAAAGAAATGAGTTGACAGCCTGGAAGGCAAGGAGTAGGATTTATTGCAAGAAAAAGAAATGCATGGCCTCTACTCATTTTGCTTTTAATTTTCCAGATCTAGAGTTCTTCAGGTTTTTTTTTTTTTACTACTTCATCCAGAGAAAATGTGAAGAGGCACATAAGTTTCTGAAAAGTAAAACATATTTCTGCCAAAAAGGGAGCAATTCTCTTTGTGTGGTATTGCACATTGTCCCATGCTGGTGTTTATCTTGTGGAAAGGGAAAATGAACACTGTAGAAAAATTTTCAAGTTCGTGAAGTTTATGGCTACGTCTCAGATGTAGGAGGCTTTATATTGACACTCAAAGCCGGTTGTCTTAAGAGATTCTACAAATTTGCATTCGGTTACTATTAGGAGAATATTACTGCATATGTGAGTTTTTTATTCAGTTCTCTGCTTTATTATTTTCTTGCTGTGCAACCTTGGGCAAGTTTGAGTTTACTTTTGAACATTAAGAGATAATAATAATGCTGTGAATCATGACAGTAGTGATATTTACTGGGCAGACATTAAATGATAAGCACCGGGTGAGGTATTTGCATCTACATCTCATATTTATTTCTCAAAAATCTCTGATGTAAGTATTTGAATCCCCATTTTATAGAAATAGTGCATTTTTTAAGAGGCTTTTGGAGTCAAATCCCACCAGAAACCAAATCTTACAGACTTGTCCAATATATTACTCAGCTATAAAAAAGAATGACTTCATGACATTTGTTGGTAAATGGATGGATCTGTAGAATACCATGCTAAGTGAAATAAGCCAATCCCAAAAAACAGATGGCCAAATGTTCTCTAAGGTATGTAGATGTTAGCACACAATAAGGTGGGATGGAAGGAAGAATAGAAGTTCAGTGGATTAGACAAAGGGAATAAAGGAAAGGGAGAGGATATGGGAATAAAAAAGAGAACAGAATGAATTAGATGCAACTTTCCTATGTACCACATATGAATACCCAGCAAGTAAAACTCCACATCATGTACAACCACAAGACTGAGATCCTAATTAAAATAAGATGTACTCCATATTTGTATAAATATGTCAAAATATACTCTACTTTCAGGTATATCTAAAAAAGAACAAATAAAATTTGAAAAACATTGGTCCAGTGAACCAGTGGTCCCACCATCCCTAAGGGAATAATAGATATGTACAAGATTAAAGGTCCAATGATGATATTCTTCATAATGCTTTTTACATTGGTGAAAAATAAATAAGAACTTACTGTTAGGAGAATATTACTGCATATGTGAGTTTTTCTTTTGGAAAAAAAAGCAAGAGCAATTGTAACAAAATATTAATAGCTGTTAACTGTACCTGGTGGGAGTATTGGTATCTAGGATGTTGTTCTTTGTGTCCTTCTATAACTTCAAATTCTTTCCAGATTGTGGTCAAACATGGTATCATAAACACTGATTATTCTCCTATGGTATGGAGAAATAGTGAAAATATATTTTCAGTGAAAAATAAAAAGAAAGAAAGAAGAAGAAGGGGAGGAAGAATTGAGTATTTTCCATAATAAAAAGTAATGCAGCGACTAGTGAAGTGCCCAGAGGCAAACATATTGGCATCACTTTCCTCCACATGTCTTGTACTTGATGTGGAGACTTGGATTATCCTGGTTTTACTCTTCCTGCTCACAAGATGGCTAGAATATTCTAAAAATCACGTCTTCCTACAGTGTTGAACACTGGCAGAAGGAGCCATTTCTGCCTATTGAACTCTTCAAGAGCAAGGGAAAATACTTATAATTTTTCCACATTGATCTCCTTCAGATGTTATGGGCTAAAAATGAGTAACATGTCAATCTCTAAAATAATCTCTGGCAAGAGGCATGTAATTAGCACGATCTCCTTAGACCCAATTCTGATTGATCCTTGAGTCAGAGGACAGGCTCTGCCACTCACTGCTAAAGAACATGGCTTGAAAATAGCTAAACAAAATTAGGGGTGGGGCATGGTTTTTGAGTGAGCCCTCTGACACATGAGCAATAGAGGACCAACACCACAAGTACTTTCCCCAGAGTCATCAATAGTGAGTGGCAGATGTTAGACTTAACTGTATGTCTGATAACAAACATTCGAATCTTTTCTATAGAAAGGTGAAAGGCAGACACATTTCCCCATTGGGCATTGAACTTTGTAGAAGGCAAGTAACCTTTCCCTGCATCCTATTGCATCTTCTTTCTCCCAAAGAAATATTGTAGCAGTCTCACTCATTTGCAAGATACCTGTGGGGAAACGCTACAAACCAGAAATACAGATGATCTGATTTCAGTCTGTCCCAACTTCTTAGATGCTTGGCCTTCACTGGGGATACCAGCCTTCCTTCACCTTAGTCTTTCTGTGCTTGGGTATACAGCAAATGTTAAACTTGGGCATGATGCTTCTAATGTGTGGTAGGAAGTCCAGAGGTGGATTCTAATCACCATTCAGAGCAACTTTCTATGAATCAAGAGACTTAGCAATTTCATTAACACAGGAGATGGCCACATGGACAAATGTGAGTGACACGATTATTGAAGGTCAACCCTCCCTTGTTTCTGATAAAGATATTCATTCTATGACCATACTAAAGGGGAGAATAAGTCATGGAGGCAATGGAAAAGTGGAGAATGTTGGAGAGTAAGAGTTGAAAGTAAAAAACTCAAAAAAATGTTCATAAGAAATAGTTATAAAGTTGGTAGAATCAAATACACAATAATTTCTTAAGCAGAAGTTGGCCTGTGAACAATCTAAGATTGGGAAAAGTATATTTGTTTCACTAAAAGTGGAAGTAAAATGTCGTTCTTGCTTTGTAGAATGTAAGTTTTCAACTGCTTGGCAATTTGTAGCCTTTAACATGAGAACACTACTTCATGAGATAGCAAAGATATTTGAGTCTGAGTTGAAAAACCAGATGTAGTATAAAATACAGTGTTTAAAGATATTCTTTACAGTATGAATATCATGGAATCAAAACAGACTTAGTCAATTAAATTGCTGTATAATTTTATTGCATTGCTTCTTGCATTTCTTTTCATTGTTGTTTTATTGGTAGTCATATTTAAAAATAAGTGAGTTACCATCTGAAACATGAATAAGGTAACTATATAAATGAAAAGGGTTTTTTTTTTAAATCTGTTGAATATACCTGTCACATATTTTGAGTTAACTCCTTGCCACACTAGCCCTGAGTCACTGATGTGAAGATATTGCCTTTATATTAAGTTAGTCCTTTGTTTTTCTTTTTTCTTCAAATGTGCTACAATTCTTTGTAATTAGCAACTGCAGCACACATTGTGTTAAAATATGCTTCTGGGAGTCCATTTGCCACCTTCTACCAAGCTCAGTACCCAAAGGGGAAATAACTCTGCTTTTTACCCTTCTATAGGATACAGTGCCACTATTCGCAGGGCTACTCTTGGGAAGAAATGCAGCAGCGAGTTTCCTGGGCACTGGGGACATGATGAGAAAATCAAATGCATCCTGAGCTGGGAGCAGTCAGGTGAGTGCTGATTACTTGTTTCATGCCATGCAAACCCAGAACACCTGCCCATGTGGGAGATGAAGTTAAAAAGTAAGGCTTTGCCCCTAACGGAGAATCGCTGATCCCATTAACCACGGTAGAGATAGATGTAAATTCCTATAAAAATTCCCATGTTACAGAGTCAGATTTCTAAATAAAGAACTGATACCATGAGACTGAAAATGTTCTTTATTGAATAATTTGAGGGTCCTGCACTTTAATATTATTTACTTAAATATTCCTTAATATTATTTTGAAGTGATGCTTGTCTCATTGGGAGTATCAGGCATCTGATGTCTATGTGACCAGGATAATTATTCATTTATGGTAGACCTAATTGATTCCTTGATTATGGATTTTTTTAACTTGTCTTGTTTAAAAATAAGTATAATTTGACTCTATCTTTTGATTAATATTTTAATCAAAGAAACTATCTCTGAAGTCAAATACTCACATTCACTCCTCCAACACAGCTAATTTTCACATTTATGCTGTGTAGATTTCATTTCATTCATTTATCAATGAAGAATATTCAATAAATCAGCTTTTGCTCCACGGATTAGATGGAAGAAGTGCTCTCCTAGTACGAGTAACGCATGGAGAGCTACTCATTGCTCCATATCTTCTTGTGACTCTGCTGCAACCCTTAAGGGAGGCACAGGTGATAATACAATTAGTTTGCTAATCCAAATGCACCACTTTGACCAGTTGGCATGGCCACTGTTGTGAATATGTGGTGCTCACTCGTGTTCTTTGACTTCCAGCTTCTGTGTGGTTGAAGATGTGAGTTGGAACAAATCTGACTCTCACTCCTGATTGGGTTCTCCCTACTTTCTTGCCTTTATATAGCAGGATGTGTAAATTAACTAGGGGTCTGGCACTGTGCTTCCTCTTTCCTCTTTTTTAAAACATCAGTGTGGCCCTGAAGAGTTTTATATTATTTTAGAATTGACAGCACACTTGCAGACTTGGGAGGAAAAGGCAGGACTGCTTTTGCCTTAAGCCTAAATTGTATGTTTAACTTTTCTGCAGAATTTTTCCGCTATAGTATTAGGCGATATTCTGACTGAGAATAAAATGATGATTTGATTTCCCATTTATCATTGTCCCTTGACTGTGTAAGTCCCACAGAACCCTTGCAAAGAGTAGAGCTCACAGGACAATACTGCAGAATCAGCTATTTCTGGATCTTCTGGCCATCATGATACTGTGGAATCTTGTCAACCACTTATGTCTAAAATTAACACATATTTATTCCCAATAACTGGAGCTTCTGTGCCCTGTTTGAATATGTCAAAACTTGGTTTAGGTGAGTGCCAAAGGAAAAAATAATTCTAGGTTCTTAGCCTCTAGTAGATCCTATATTTATGTAGTGGAAAGACTGGATGAAGCCATCTTGCAGGGTCAGGAAAGGCAGACATAACTGTGGAGAAGTGTGACATAAGATGTTTGAGATCTTCACGTCTCACTTTTCATTCACTTATGATTTAAGAGAATTCCCTATTATAGCCTGAAATTAGCTTGCCATTTAAACAACAAACTGATTTTAAATTTAAATTTTCTTTATACGTGTGTTAGATAGCAACACAATTTAATTAGCCTGCTTTCACAAAAATTATTGTTTGTTATAATTCCTTGGAAAACGTTTTTTTCTCTGGAACAGGCTATAAGATAAAATCATATTCAGAAAGGAGGAAAGCACTCTGCAAAAGCACTTTGCAAAAGTAGCGAACAATGTTTTAATTCTCTTAGTTCATCAATTTTTGCTTGACCCTAGCTTTTTTCCTACCTCAGTTACCCAAAGCTTTTGCCTTTAAGTCTACAAATTAGATTCTGTCAATAGCAACAATGCTACCTAAATTAATTATTTTGCTGCTATCATGTTATTAAGCTTTGGAAGAAACTAATATTAGGCAAGGGCAATTTTAGCAATCTAAGATCAACAAGCTATTTATGATCAGGAAAAAATTAGCATAGTATTAGTGCTAAATAAAGTTAAGACTATTGGAGATACAGAGCAAGAGAAAGGAAAACACAGTTTCTAGGTACAAGGATAGTGGACATTTGCTACTGATCTATCTATTGCTGTAAACAAAATTACTTTAAAATTAAGTGTCTTAAATAATCATTTTATTTTACCTATAATGTTATGTCCAGGAATTCAAAGGAAGCTCATGTGGGGTCCTTACTCATCATCTCTCAAAACAAAACATTGCAGTCAGATGCTGACTGAGTCCCTGTTCATCTGAAGGTCTGACTTCCAACATGGCTCATTCATTTGGGGCTACCAACCAGAGCAATTGCAGGTAGCCTCTCCATGTGGCCTGGGCTTCTCACAGCTGCAGGATCCCAAGGGAGCATCCCAGTGGGTAGCATGCATACAGTCCACATTCCAAAATGCAAAGATGGAGCTGCATGATTTCTTCCCATTTAGTCCTAGAAGTCAGCCAGTGACATTTCTCACATTCTGTTGATTGCAAATAGAGAGGCATTTGACACTTCAGTGTTAAAGGAAGGAAAACAGAAATGTAAGACTTTGTGTCCATTTTAATCTGCCCAAAAAGTAAACTGGTATTCCACTTCTGACAGTGCTTAGAAGAATTCATGTCATAAACCAATGGAATCTTTTCAAAAACTTTTACTTATCTATTTTTCATAGGTTGAACAGAGTGATAATTTTCATAGAGCTCATAGGTAAAAAAAATAATGCCTTTTGTTTTCCTGTTATTCTGTTTACATTTGCAGACATAATGAAATTCTTCCATGGATTAAAAAGATTGTTCTACTAACATTAATGTCCAGGAGAAAAATTTCCGTCTGCTCTTTTGAACTAGAGCTATTATTTTCCACCAGATGTGATTAGTGTAAGTATTTAAAAACTACCATGTTAGTTTTCTGAATTGCTATAGTTCAAACATGTTTTTAATATATATCTTTATAGGAACATGCCTTCACCAAAAGTAAGTTCTGGAAACAAAAAATATCATTCATGAACTATGATGTATTAATTGCTTATGTGTAGTAAAAAGAAGGAACCATATCATTTGAAAAATATATCTGGTTTTGATAGGTAATACTCAAGCAGTTGTCTGTCTGTGATTTTTCTTCCACCTTTGAGTTTTGCAGAAAAAGTTCAACTTTATATTGATTTGTTTTGAAATCATGCTGCTTTGAGTTTCCCAGGAAATGTTCAACTTTATATTGATTTGTTTGGTTTAAAATCATGCAGTCAGTCAAAGTAAAAAAATCTGTTTTAGGCTGAACATAAAGGTATCATAACTGTTACTTTAAACCTACATGAACAGGTTTAAACAGGGTTCAACAAATATATAAAAGAACAAAAAGAGGAAGTAAATATTTAAAGTGTTTATCGTCTTCACTCCTGGCCCAATGCTTCTTAAAACTGAATGTACATATGAACTCAACGGAGAACTCCAACTCTGGGTTCGAATCCATTAGGTCTCAGATGGGAATGAGGATTGTGTAAGTTCTAAAGCTCTGGGAAACATTGATGCTTTTGGTTAACAGGCCACATGTTGAGTTATGAAGGAGTACATTGATTTAGAAATTGGATTTGACTGGAAAGGGAGACATTGGGAGAGAGAACTGGCAGAAAGTTGTTAAAAGTTCAGAGGGCCCTCCAAGAGTAACTCACTTAAATGTATTTAAAACTATTCTCAAGCTTCCTGATTTTTAGAGAGTCCATATTATCAATGGTAAAATAAATGGAAAGAATAAAATATGAAAATACTCTCAGGTTGTATTTTAGAGTGAATTTTAGTGAAACAAAAGTGACTGTATTAATTCATAAACATAGCTAAATTCACGATAAAATAAAAATAACACATTACTATAGATGAGGGCAAGAATCTATTTTCCTAAGAGTAAAAGTGAAGTTGATCTCTCTCTCTCCCTCTCTCTCTCTCTCTCTCTCTCTCTCTCTCTTTTCCTGGCCAGTCACCATGAGGTAAATAGCTTTGCTCCACCACTTACTTCTCCACAGACCCAAAAAAGCATCTGGCCAACCGTGACTGAAATCTCTGAAACCATGAGCCAAAATAAACCTTTCCTCCTTATGAGTTGTTTATTTTAGAATATTGGTTCAGCAAGAGAATTCAAGATTTCATTCTGACTAGAGGGTGATCATGTCTTACACCACTAGCCAGGCAGAGACTGATGAAGGGACAGAAACAGATCTAGAACTAGCAGTGAGAAAGAAACCAAGGTAGACTTCCCACTTCCCCGTCCTCCAGATCCCTTTCTCTTAGACCCTGCATGATAATAGGTGTACTTTACCAACAGTCTTGAGATACTGAGTCTGTCCACTTTTAATAAGCAGACTTTTTTTTTCTTTAAATGCAAAAGAAAAAAAAAAAGAAGGTAAGAAAAAAAATTCCCTATGGCAGAAAGACCCTTAGATGATCTCCATGATCCCCACCTAATGGTATTTTCACCTAAGTGTAATTGCCTCCTCTTGAATACAGGTAATATTTATAAATGCCTATACCTTATGGAATACCGACAAGGTGGATATGCGTGATTATGTATATATGACTACATAACAAAAAAAAAATGTGACATCTACCCTGCAAGATTTCCACTATGGCTTTGAGGAAGCAGGCCACCATGTTGTCAGCTGCCTAATAGAGACAGTTATGGGACAAGGAGCTGAGACTAACAGCCAGCAAGATACTAGAGCCCTCATTTCTACAGCCTGGAAGCAACTGAATGTTTCCAACATTAACTTAGAAAAGAATTTTTATCCAGTAAAGATTTTAGATATAAACAGCCCAGGGAACAGTGGTTGAAGCCTTGAAAAGGCCCAGCAAAGCTCTGTCTGGTTTCCTGACTCACAGAATCTCTAAGATAATAAATGTACATTAGTATAAGCCTCTGAGTTTGTGGTGGCATTGTTACACACCAGTACATAAAAGAAGCTTTACTCTTTTTGCAGTAGTAAAAGTCTATGAATTGAAACATAAAATTAAGGATATTACTTGGCTTCATATCTTAATTGAGAGCTGATGTTCTCAGTGATGGTACTGATATTTTAGGGCACGTGATTCTTTGTTGTGGGAATGTAGATGTAAGGGGTTGTTCCGTGCATTGTAGCATGTTTAGTAACACCCCTGGACTCTACCAACTGATGCTAATAGAACAAACCACTCCCATAATATTTCCAGAAACTCCCAAATGTCCTTGGGGGGCAAAATAACCCCTGTGTGAAAACCAATGATTTATAGGAATTTCTTCATTTTCTTCTTATCTGTTACTTGTTCAATGAGAGAGCTACTGCATGCTGACAATAATGTTAGGATCTTCTAAGCGTATAATAATCTAACTATGAAAGAGCTGGATGATGGCATTTCAGTCTGTGAAAGGTCAAAGGCTGTAAAGAAAAGGAAAATTGGTTGACTTTCCAATACATACACACAGTTGATTACAATAAATGTAGCTTTAATTGATTTTGATAAAATATTTAAAATACTAATATTAACTACAATGAATTTTACCAAATTTCTAAACCAACGAGTATAGTTATAGACACACAAGGAAAGATTTCATTGGTCCTTCCTTTAAAATAATATATTTGACAAAGATTAAACTAAGTTATTGAGAATTTTCTGATTTATAATTTGTCATTGTTCTGAGGATCTCATAACATTGTCACTCTGTACCACATAATTGTAATGGTTGCCACTAACCACCCTATTGGTATTCGCTAGTGTTCATGAGGGTGGTGTAGTAAACGTCATTGTACAAGAAAAAATGAGGTGTAAACACTGAAAGGGAACAAAATTACCTTACAGATAATGAAATCATATGTCCAGAAAATCCAAAACAATCCATTGAAAACAAAAGTAACTAATTGGAATGTGACAAAGCGAATAATAACAGCAAAAATAAGTAAATGAATAGGTAAGTAGAAATTATAATGCAAAGAATACCATTCACAAAGGTAGCAACAAATAGAACCATAAATATACATGACGAATGTGAACAAACTTGCAAAATACTACTGCGGGTGATGAAGAATATAGATAAATATAGACAGATAATACGTTCCCAGAAAACAAGGCTCAATATAATAAAAATGTTAAATGACTTTAGTTCCCTTAAATGTTTTGTGCACGAGTAGGAAGCTGAAATGGAGGTAGGCATTTCTAAGAATAAAAGCAAAGCCATACATCTCTAAATGAAGGAAAGATTGCTGAAACTACATAAAAATAAACAAAATATGAAATCATCAGAGAAGTTTAGCAATGTGTTAATATTTGCTTATTATAGGAAACTATAAAGTACAATGAGAAAAATAGGAAAAACAAAATTGCCTCCTCCAAAAAGCTAGTATTAACATTTTGAAGTATCTCTTTCTGTACTTTTAAAATAAATGAACATATAGTTCAAAATTTTTTAAATACCCACTGTATGATAGTGTTTTTTTACTTAATACCTCACTAATATTTCATGTTATTATATTTTATAACAGTTAGTAGCTTTGTAATGTTCTACTATTCAGGTTTCTAAAATTTATTCAATAATTCCTATACATTTGTTTCTTTTAATTTTCACTATTTTTCAATACCATGATAAACATTTTTTTCTTTCTTCTTTTTTTTTTTAATACTATGAATTGAACTCAAGGGTGGTTAACCACTGAGCCACATCCTGAACCCCCTTTTAAAAAAAATATTTAGGGACAGGTTCTCACTAGATTGCTTGAAGCCTCACGAAGTTGCTGAGGCTAGCTTCTAACCAGAAATCCTCCTGCCTCAGCCTCCTGAGCCACTGGGATTACAGATGTGCATGCCACCACACCTGGCCACAAACATTCTTAAATGCTTAGTTTTCACATGCTCTCTGTTTACTCTCAAGAAAAAATTGTATCTGGAGCTGCTAGTTCACTGGTGTTCTAAAGTCTGCACCCACTAGTGTCATTTCTAATGTCATTTCAGAAAGACAATGACAAATTGTTCTTTCTAAAATGTACAAATTTTACTTCCTCCAGCTCAACCAGTATCTTAATCTCGGCCAATTTACCATTTGAAAAATGAGACTTCTCAATAATGGCTATGCTGCAATGAAAAAGCCACCCTTGTACACAAGTTAATGGCAGAGTAAATCAGAACAGTATTCCTGGAAAACAACTTTTAGCTGAGCTTTAAGAACCTTTGAGAATGTCCATACCCTTTGACCTATTTCTGGGAATTTATCCTAAAGCAACAACTTAACATGTGAGGAAATAATTGCACCCTGGAATATTTGTTGCACTATATTTTTAAAGTCAAAATCATATAAACATACTAATTGTCAAAAATAATTAATAAAGGGTTATGTAAACTATGAAATATCTATCAAAATTATTAGGCAAGAATGAAAATAATGTTTAAAAGTATAACATATACGTATCATTATGATGGAAGGAAATATATCCAGATTGTCAAAAGATTGGCTGCCCATGAGAGGTGAAGTTCACATTGTTCAACTCAGGGAAGCATCAGCTACATTGACTGTGAGTGGCACCCCCTAGAGTTGTGCAGTGAGATAGCACAGGTGCGATTTACTGAGGCTTCATTCCCCTTGACAAACAGGCATATGTCCCCTCTGGCTAAGGTGAGGGGATGCCCAAGGGAGACTCTTATGAGGAAGACAGGATGTCTAACAGACAAACAAGAGGATGTTTACTGAATGCTCCAAATTACAAAGCCGAACACGAACTGCTGAACATCATCACTAAAGGCGTTCTCCCATATACCAGGGAACCAAATGTACAAACACAGAAGCAAAGCTACAGTACTTAATAACATTATAACAATAATTAATATTGTAAATTAATGTGCCCAGCTTGATCCATTAGACCACATACTGAGGGAATGAAACTTTAATTTCTATTTAAGATCATACTTCACCTGATACTAAAAAATCAAGGTAAATGGAATCTATCTCATTTGTTTCTGGCATAAACAGGAAATCAGGGCTTCCTTCAGTTCTGCTGCCCCGTTTTCCCTGGAAGATTTCCAAGCTCTCATTCATGCATTGTCGACCTTGTCTACCATTATTCAGGAAGATGTTCTGGTCCACAGCTTGGCACTGTTTCTGCTGTCTTTCTCAGCTCAGTTTCATTGCACATGCCGGGTTAGCTCCATTCCCCTCTGTTCTCCAGGCACAGACATGTGTAAATCTGTATCCTCCTCAACCTGTAGGGGAGGATGCTCTGTGCCTTCCCTGAAGTCAGTCAATTCTTTCCATTAAGGAGAGAAGGGAGCATTTCACATTCCAATGTTCAAGGGTGCACCAAAGCCAAAGTTCAGTTTTCTCATTGGCAAAGGAGAGAAGCCTAACTAAAGATTCAACTCAGATTGGCACATTTTGCCCAGATTGTCAAGAGAGGAAACATACCATAAGAGTTCCCCCATAGACTATCTCAAGGGTAACAACTTATTTGAAATTTTTAAAGAATTGCCCCTCCTCTATTGTCCTTCTAGAAGAGGGTCCAGTATAATCATGTACATCTATTGGATTCCTATTATGAGAAGAGCACCATACTAAAAGGTTAATCTGTCTCCACAAATTTACTCATGCAATCCTGGAGTTATTACCAAGCCTAAAACTGGTGACACAATCTTGTATTTATTGAAAAAAAAGAAACACTAAGTTTCTTTGCATTGAGGTAATAATTCCTCCTACCTCAACTATCAAAAGCTTCAAAGAAACAAAAAAATTTTCACTGAAACTCTGAAGTTCAGCTATTGTGACATATTTAATTATAGGAAATTAAATTATATCTGTCTTTAAATTATTAAACCCAATATTTAATTTTGAATACATAATAGTTTAAGTCTATGCTAACCAAAAAAATTTATATAATCATATGTGTCCAACTGTGAACTATAAATTTAGCATGTGTTAACAAAGCCCTATTTCTGAACAAGATTAGTAAATAAATAGTTAGTACATTTAATTAACACTTAAATATTACAGCAAGGGTGCTTTCAAAAGCTTTTCAGATTACTTAATGTAATTGGAATGGATTAATACAATTGACAAAAGAAATAAAAGTTCCTTTTACCCGAATATTAATTGAATTTTTCCTAGGAAAAAATGTAGTATATCATGATTTTAAATTTATTATCTTTTTTCTGTCAAAATATTTCAAACATGTTTTTAAGTACATTAGGATGGAATTTGGAAAGGCCCTGTGCAGCAGCATTCAGAGGTGGAGTCTGTGGGATGTGGTTGTACCAGGAGGGCTCTTACCTCATCAGGGAATTGATCCATTTGATGGATTCATAATTTGAAATTGGAATGACCATCATCAGGCCCTTTCCTAAAGCTAGAGAAGCAGGTGCTGGGTGAAGAGTGCTGTGTCCAAAAACTAGTGCAAGTTGGCTTCTAAAGGCAAAGCATCCTTCAGACCACAAAGAACATCAATTCTATGAAACATTTCTCAAAGAGGTTGTTTGGACCAACTCATTTTCCTCTCAGGTCTAAAGTCTCCCGGATTTCATTGAGTTTGGATGAATTGGTGTGAGATTTGTTTGGGGATTCATTTTAACCTTCAAGTCTCGTGTCTGTTTTTTTCTACTTAGCAACTCACTCTGATCTGCTCCCAGAATGACTGTTTGCTCCACAAGTCCAAGTCTTTGTTGCTCCATGACATCCACCTGGGAAGCTCTGACAGTGCATATTTAGTAATTAGATTTATTTAATTATTTACAGAGTGCATACAATGGGCAGGCACAATGCTAGGAATTTGTTCTATATTAATAAATATTAACTTCATAGCAAAACCATGGGGTAGTTGTTCTTGCTCTCAATCCCCTTTTACACATGAGGAGTCCAAGACACCAGGAAACAAAGTAGCTTGAAAAACTGAGATTAAAAACCAAAGGCCTGAGGCTGGGAAAACAGCTCAGTTGGTAGAGTGTTTGCCTTGCATGCACAAGGCCCTGGGTTCAATCCCCAGCACCACAAACAAACAAGCAAACAAAAACAGCCAAAGGCCTAGCTCCAGAATCTCTGGTCTAAGCCTCTATAGTCCACACCACTACCCCCACACCCCCATTGGATGAAAGGGCATGTTTTAAACAGTAACTTTACTCCACATACACATGTGCTATGTATAGTAACTAACCTCAAATATTTGAGACACATGATTTTTTGAGGTATTAAACTAAAACTAGATTTTAAGATAATTGTAAGAGCACTTTAAGAATGTTAAAAATTAGAGATGCAGTTTGACTCCTCTCCTTAAATTCTCTTGTTTTTCATGATTTGCAGACTCGACTCATACATGTTTAATTGTTACTCACATAGAGTCTAAAACTGGGAAGTTGGGAAAGCTTTTCCAAGTGTGCTACTCCCTTCTTTGGGGCTATCTAGGCACTTAAGGCCTCTCATTCTGTTCTCTGTATTTTAAGTGTTTTGTTATGGTTCAGATCTGAAAGGTCTCTCAAAAGCTCATGTGTAGCAAGCTTGATCTTGAAGGCAGCAGTGTTCAGAGATGGAGGCTTTGGAAGGTGATTCACTTTAACCTCAGCCATGGACTCATTCACTTGATGGAGTCACATTGAATGGGCTATGGAGTGGTGGTGGAAACTAATTAACTGAGGCCTGTTTGGAGGAGGCAGGTCTTTGAGGACAGTCCTTGAAAGATATATCTTGTCCTTGGCCCCTGCTTCTCTTTCTCTTCTTCCTAGACAACATGAGGTGAACAGCTTTCCTTCCCCACACCCTTATATCGTGGTGTACTGCCTCTCCACGGGCCCAGAAACAAGGGAGCCAAATGACCATGGGCTAAAACCTCTGAAATTGTGAACTAAAATATAATTCTTCTCCTTATAAATTTATTATCTCAGGTGTTCTGTCATAGTAATGTAAAGTTGCCTAACATACACTTCTATTTCCTAAATTTTCCTCATAATACAGGAGGAAGTACTTAAAGCAACAGTTTTCAAATTTTGATCTCAGGACCTTTTTACACCCTTAAACATTAGAATTTTGTTTATAGAGGTTTTATCTATAGCCACTCACCACCTTAGAAATTAAAACCAAGGATTTATTCATTATTAATTCATTTAAAAATAATAACAAATCCATAGCATGTTCACTTAATTAACACATTTGTGAAAAATAAAATTTCCAAAGCCCTAAGCAAAAATATTTTCTGAAAAGAGAGACATTGTTTCACCATTTGAAAATATCTTAACTTTTGGCTCATTAGAAGACAGGTAGATTCTCTTATGGGCCTCTGTATTCCATCTGTCATTATATCATGTGTCCTGCAACTTCAGGGAAACAGCACTGTACACTCACAACAGAATGAGAGTGGAAAAGGAAATTAACAGTATTAGTGAGAAAACAGTTTTGACTCTACAGATGCTCAAAAAAGTCTCTAACACTTTGAGAACCACTGTTTCATAATAAGCCAAGAGAAGAAGGAGTGGTTGACCCCACCATCACTCATCCTTCTCCCAGTAAAGTGGGAGAGAAGAGTATAGAGAAAGCTAAGAGAAGACTGTTTACATAGGAGCACTGTGACCTTCTCTCTAACCATGAAAGGGAAATGAATTTTCTCTTTTATTCTACTTTCAAGAGAAATGAGAGTCTGCCTTGCTTTTTACTTCAGACCAGAATCTCCTTGAAAAAATAGACATATTATTGATTGAACCAGTAGGTTGTTAGTCAATTTGCCCTAGGACACTAAACAGCAAGCCGAAGATTCTATAAAATGCCTTGTAAGAGGAATATAAAATTTCCTGATACTAAGTATTGTGAAAAGACAAAAGGTTTGTTTGCTTGTTTTTTAATGATGGGAATTTAGTTATAAACTAATTATCCTCACGTTAAAAGGAAATAATAGTAGCAAAAGAATCAACTATAAATTCAGCACTACTGTCAGGTAATATTACTATTAGTAACAACAACAATCATGATTTAATGCACTGCATAGGTATGACTTGCCATACTTCATAGTTTCTAAGTTTCACAGCAGGCACCAGTGGCCTACCTCTGGGTCTCACAGTTGAATTTATATCAGGGAAATTGTTACCTCAACCAAAGCTCTAGAAAATTAGAATCCCAAAAAGATAGAGCTGAACAGTGCTTTCTCTTTCCAAATCTTCATCTTGTTTATTAAGTAATAACAGTGCAGCAGAGCACTGACCAGCCACAAATGACAGAGCACCTCATTGCCAGAGGAAATAGGACTCCAAGACAGGTCTCCAGACTCTCAACAGAGGAAGTATATTTTCAGTGCTTTTCTGCACTTAAATAACTAGAATAATCACAAACAATTATAGAGGCCTTACTGCAGGCCATGCATCTATGCTATGAAATACACTGGTTGATCATTTCTTTTGGGCTCTGTTTTACTTATCTTTTGTTCTTAGTGTCTTGTGTTATCCCATTGTTGGAAAATGAGATCTATATGTTTAGAGCTGCTGTCAGCCTAGATAGTGCCTTTAATTAATACATTTTAATTAAATCGTAAAAATTGCTTCCGAGAATCTTTCAGAGCAGCCAACAGCTTAGTATCTTTGTGCTAATTAGTAAAAAGCTTTCTTTTCTTCAAGGAGACATAATTCTGTAATAAGGGATACACCTTGACTGAAAGGAAGCTGGCTACGTTCAGCATCTCTCTCTCCCTGACCTGTTCATCCCACACAAATCATGTCTTTTGTTTTCTGAGATTTGCTTTGTTATCAAAAATATGAACAATTTTTACAAATACTTCTTGTGCATGTAAAAACAATATGTATTATAACAGAAACAAAACAAATACAGGTTCAATAATTTCCAGGCCAATACAGTAAAAATGTAGATGTGTGTGTGTGTGTGTGTGTGTGTGTGTGTGTGTGTGTGAATAATCCAGAAGAAAACAGGAACTGAGATAAATGAAGTAAATGAAAGGGGAAATGAAAATGCAAAAAAAATTGTAAAAATTATTTCCAGATCATCAGGACAATTTTAATAAAAGAAAACTGGTGATTACATATTAATATCAGAAAATGTATTCACAGTAAGAAACATTATTGGAAATAAAGAAGATTGTGACCTCATAAATAGAGCAAATAACTAGAAATATATAATAATCTTTCAACAATCTGTACCTAAAAACATAGCTTCAAAACAAAACATTAAGTAGTTATTTTTAAAAGAAGAAAATAAATCCATTGTTATTATTGGAAACTTCACTCACCTACCCAGAAATTGTTTCATCAAGCAGAAAAAACTAAAGAATGGAATAGATTTTATGCACAATCTATGGGTTTATGTTGATGGATTTTTTCGTGTTTCCTCTTTACCTCTGTAAGCACACATTCTTGGTTACAATTTCAATCTTCAAATTAACTGTTAATATTTTTATGTATGTACTCCAGTAGATTTTAAACTTTAAAAACTATACATTCATTTTCAGACGATCAGTTTTGCTTTTATTCCTGTAAGACTTCTATTTTTCCCATTCTGTTGTCCCATTTTCTTATTATGATGTCCATATCTCTTCTGTTTACATCTTTTCAATCACTTTACTAATACTTATTTTATTACCCAAGTCGTCTAATATTTTAATTCTTAGAATATCAATTCTTTGTTTTTTTATTCTCCTTGCTAGCTAATATGTTCCTGCAGATTTTAAATTTGGTTTGAGCCACTCTCCATTAAAGAGGGAAAGTTCAATCTTCCTCATGGAAAATTTTTTAAAAATTACTTGCTCTGGTGCTTTGATGCCCTTGTCTTGTTTTTATGTTAATTTTTTTTAATTTTTTAATTTTTATTATTGGTTGTTCAAAATGTTACATAATTCTTGACATATCATATTTCATAGCACCACACAGGTTATATGAATTCAAATATGATGCATACTAGAGTCTGAAACTTGTGTATTTTTGTGAATAACTTTATCCATAGCTCAAGCTCTCTGCAAACTTCAACATCTTGTAAGTTGTTTTTTTTTTTTTTTTTTTTTACTATTTCTCTGGGATGGTGAGAGGAATCAGGACAGGTCATATGAAAGCACTTTGAGGCTACTTGTTTATGCCAGGTACTCAGTTCCAGTTCTTAGACCTTGCTGAAACTCATAATCTCATGCCCAAGCTACCTCCACCTAAGTTCAATATGAAGTCTTCCCCCTTGGGCCACTACCATACCAGCTCATATCTGTTGCTTTATCTTATCTGGTTTTCTTTAAGTATATGACATGAGACAAGAAATATAATTTTCTTTTAGCATATATTTAAAATTGTTATTTTTTAATATTGAAGATTTCATTAGTTATATCTCTCTAATATTTTATATGTTTATTGTGGAAGGAGTAAAGTAGGTCAATTTGCCAGGCTACCAATTGTTTATTCCCAAAGATATACACATAATCCCACAAAATGTTAAAAAAGGAAACAGATGACACTGATAATACAATAATAACATACTACTACTGGAATAGAACATGATAATAAAACTATAAAGTATAATTCTTTTTAAATAAATCTAAACTTTTTATGAATCAATTTCTTTTAAGATTTACAGCAAATATGCACATTTCTGGTTAAAATTCCTACATAGTAACTAATGATTTTGTGACTATGTCAAACACCAAGTTTTATGGTTTGTATGACAAATTTCATTGAAAGGCTTATGCTTTGAAGGCATGGTCCCCATCTGGTGGTGCCATTTTGAGGAAGTGGAATCTTTAGGAGGTGTTTTATAATAGAAGGAAGTTAGATCTTTAGGGGATTGATCTTGAAGAGAATATTGGGGCTCTGGTTCCTTCCTTTCTCTCTTTTTTTTTTTCCTCCTGACCATCATGAGGTGAGCAGCCTCTTCATCATGCATCCCAACTGCCATGATATACTGCGGCACCATAGAGCCTAAAACAATGAAATCAAGTGACCATAGATGGCTACGACCTGTCAACTACAAGTTCAGTATAAGTCTTTTCTTTTTTTAAGTTTTTTTTATCTCAGGTGTTTTGCCACAATAATAGAAAGCTAAAACAACATGTATAGGTGCTAGTGAAATAAGTTGTTATAGGTACCAGAGGAGAAATGTTACCACAGTTCTGTTGGGAGGTAATTTTATGGGCTAAGGATCCTAAGGATATTCATAAGGATAACCTTGAGTTGTGTTTTGCAGAATTAGTTGGAATTAAGAAGAAAAAGGCATTCTAGACAAATAGTACATTACAGCTACTATAATAGAAGAAAGGAAGTACAGTGAATTGGGGAAACAACTAGAAAAGCCAACAAAGAATAAAGTGAGGAGGAAAACATAAAAAGGGAAATTTTGATAAACGATATGAGAGAAGACAGAGATGAGACCCTGCAATGTCTTATATTAAAGAATTTGTGTTTTATTTTCTAAACAAGCAGTAGTCATTCCAAAGCTTTGAACCAAGGTATATTATGATAAGACATATTTTAAGAGCATTATTCTAACTCTAGAGCAATTATTGGGTTGGAGAAGTGCATATCGCAGCAAATAAAGAAATTCCAAAACTATCATAACAGCTGTATAGTCTTGGAAATTAAATACCCTTAAAAGAGACAAAAATCAATAGAAATAAATAAGAATGGATAAAAAAGATGGGAACTAGATATTATCCACAGGGCTTGGTCAGGGATTTAATATGGGTAATGAAGAAAATTAAGATGTCTTGGATGATTTGGATTATTTCTGAATTAGGGGACCAACCAGCTAGAGCATAAGGTCATTCACTGAGTTAGAAGACAGAGAAGCAATTTTAAGGAAGATGTCAAAGAACTCTGTCTGAAGGAAAGGTTCTCTTTTCCTCTTGAAATTCCCTCATAGAAGTTTATTTTTTAGGGTAAGCCTTAACATTATATCCATACAGAAATATTCTTCAACATTTAACAAATTCTACAAAAGATAAATCTGGCAATTCTCCAGAGGTATTGTATGCCTGCTCAGATGTCCTACTGATTAACAATGCAGCTTATGTTTGGAATGTATTTCAAGTTAAGAAAAAAAAACTGTGAGAAAAGAAAATTGGGAGCAGATTTCAGGAAAATCAAAGGGAGGTCAATAGAGAAAAGCATCCAACGGGTGGATGTGGGGAGGGAGGAGATAAGTACTAGGGAGTGATATTAGCCAAATTATATTGTATTATGTATTGTGTGAATGTGCAAATATGTAACAACAAATCCCATTAGTATGTCAACTATAATGTGCTAATCAAAAAATGTGGAGAGAATAAAAAAAAGGATGCTTAAAAAAATCCACACTCCCAGTACAAAAAGAAAAGAAGAAAAAACTCAGTTCTTTCAAAAACATTTAGAAAGTATATTCTTGAGTTATGGTTACATTTCAACCATCCATGACATTTTTAACCATTCTTGCAAGCATAGATAGAAATATACTGGCTTCGCAGAGTCATTTTAAATTACCAGTGACACATGACATGGATAATGGAGACTCACTCTTATTGCTTTTTAGATTTCATGCGCAGCTGATACTACTGACTCTTTAGTTACAAAAAAAAAAAATGCTAAAATTTGACGTAAGATATTGCGGACGTTTCCACTTGTTTTTCTGCTGCTTGTTAGCATTATTAGGAACTAGAGGCTTCATTTACACCAGCTCTACTGGTGATGCATTGAGGTTCTTGATTTCCTGGGTGACTTCTGATTTTCCTTAGCCAAATCACCTAAGAGTGCAGCAAGACTAGAGGGTCTATAAATTGTGCTGAATTAGTTTTCATCGAAAGGTATACTACCAGCAATTTCAAGCCAGCATTAGCTAATACTCTGAGCATTCGTTGAGAAATTATGCATTCACTTGTGTGGAGTGAAGGAATATCAAATTTAAGATACAATGAACTATTACTTTCCTACTGCTGTTGAAGGTGATGTGGATGACACACTTCTACTTGTGGACTTTAGGTACAATGTACCATTTTATGTGCTAATAAAGTAGTCCATAATCATCCTCAGACTGGATGTAATAACTTTTCAACAAACACCTTCAATTTTTCATTTTTTACAGCACCTTCACTTCCAGGAGAATGAGTTATAGGTCAGTATTTTTTCAGGAAAGCACCTAAGTAGAACTTGCTGTAGTAATCTGACAAAACATTCCAAGACACTAATATGAAAAGGATCATGGCAACAGCCATGGACTTGAAGATCTGCTATTCATTTCCAGTATGAGTGTGCTTTGTCATAAAATTGACTATATTTGGACAACTAGTTGACTTGATCCACTTAGGAGATATAGGAGTTGTACAGATATAATGGGCATTGTGATCTTTCAACGCTGATTCTGCTTAGTACTACTTTCTTCAAAGTCTGTTTACTCTTGAATTTGAAAAGCTGAAAAGCTTTCTTTTCTTTAAAGGCAGATTTACTTATCTCAGGATAGGAGTTTATTTCAAGGTTTCTTCTTTCTTCAATTGTTGCTAAAGCTATATAAATATGGAATATGACTTCAATATGTTTTGCATGTTCTTCACATCTCTATCCTTCAATTAAGGGACAATTAAGTTTACTGAACTTTCCTTGTTTATTGTAAATGCAAATCACTGTTAGTCAGAGAGAACACAAAGTCCTTACCTTCAAGGGTCTTATAATCTAGTAAGAGCAGCAGGAACATACACAAATAATGATAATTAAATGCTCAATATAGCTGAAATCTAAAAAGAATATACAAACAAATGCTACAAACACAGAAGAGTGATAATAAATCTGCGTGGAGTGAAGATAGGTACAAGAGAAATGTTTATTGAATAGGTGACATTTGGTTGGGACAATAAAAGTTCAGCAAGATATCCATTTCATAACTCATTGGAGAGTTATAGAAAAGTATTCTAGGCAGCAGACTCAAAAGCAGTTTATGTAAGGAACAGAAATTTTAGTGTTGTATATAGATAAATAGTAGAGTTAGCCAGAAATATATTGTGAGGCCTTGGATGTCATGCTAAAAATTTTTATTCCTATACTGTTTTTTCTGTGTGTGTGTGTGTGTGTGTGTGTGTGAAAATAAGTGTTCCATGATTAATCAAGAGGTGACATTATCAGATCTCTTTAAGAAAAAAAAGGGGGAAAATAAAAGTTCACTCTGGGGCTTCTGGTTTACTTCCAATATATAAGATCTTGGAAATAGTCATTCTTACGATAAGGGACAAATTAAAAATCAATGAACAGTGAGAAAACTGAAACTCAAAGAACATTCTTGTTTTTATTGGATTATTAAGTTCACAGGGCAAATTTCTGCCCTAGAATCAGGAAATATGGCCAAATATGGACAGCATGGCCAGATCAGCTAACCTGGAGCAGAAGGTAAAAGCATTTAAATGTTAACTTCGATGAATTATTGGAGCATGAACTAATATGAAAAATTCACAAATGCTGTAGATTCGGAGTGGAGAGGTATGTACAGACTTTCATTGGTTTCACCTCCAGGAATCTAGCCAAGGTTCTCAACATTAAGAGCCATCAAAGATCCTGTCATGGTTCTGAGAAAGCATGCTTCATAATAAAGTTCTCTTCTTCAGTAAAAAGATTTGCCAGTAAAAATATTTACTTCACCTAGGAAAAAAGATATTTTCTGGACACCAGACCCCTCTAGATCTCCTGTCTTATGTAAGGGAAAAAGCAAAACAGCTAAGAAACCATTGCCTTAGCAACCCTGTCATAGGCCAGGGCCACTAAAGAACAAAATTTCATCATAAATTATAGTGTTGGCCCCACACTTCAGCATCATATCAATACAACTTCAGAATAATAATAGCATATTACAGATGCAAGAGCTACATAATACAGACACTACTTAAGAAAGATTAAAAAAATCCAAGATATTTGAAGGACACAGTGGCACCTGAAACTACAGCTAGCATTAAGCATACTCCAACTCCTAATAACATTGACAGAAAACTTTACATTATAGACCTTTTGTTTCTAGTATTGAATGTATCATGCCCAGTGTGCAACAAGAACTTAGAAACTCTGCTAATAGGCAAGAAAAACCCTGGTCTGAATTGAGAGACAAAGTAAGCCTCTAAAGCATACTCAGATATAACTGACACTGATGCTGAAATTGTTCCACAGAAAGTTTAAAATAACCATGATCAGTATGTTAAGCATTCTAACTTAAAATGTAAACACCATGCAAGAGGAGTAATGTAAGTCCGGAATGGATCTTTAAGAATTAAAATGAAATGTTGGCAACCAAAAGCCCTCTAATAGAAAAGGAGAATGCTTTCAGTGTGCTCATCAGTATGACCATGACCAAGAATCAGTGAACATGAAAATAGGCCAATGGGGTGGGGGCGGGGGAGAACAAAATATTGAAGTACTGTGAGACAATTTCAAAAGGTGTAAAATATATGTAATTGGAAGATGGAATGAGAAGGAAGAACAGAGCAGAAGAAATATTTAAGTGGTAATGCTCATAAATTTTCCAAAATCAATGGCAGACGCCAAACCATAGTTCTAGGAAGTTCAGTGAACACCAAGCAGGATAAATGTGTGTCTATATGCATATGCGTGTGTATATACATACACATACACACACACACACACACACACACACACACACACACATACACACGCACACACCTCCAGGTATATCATACTCCAACTGCAGAGAACAAAACTGAAGATAAAATCTTGAAAGAAAACTAAGAGGAAAAACAAAACATGCTTAATATAGAGCAACAAGCATAAGAATTACATTGTACTTCTCAGGAATCATTCGAACAAGAACAATGACATGATTATTTTGAGAGTAGAAGTTCACTATTGTAGCACACTCGAGGATGAGTTTTATGTTCAAACATTTTTTGATCTATGGTTGGCTAAATTCAAGAATGTAGAATCCATGAATATTGACGGCCCCCTGTACTTGGGTCTGTGTACAAGTTTGTGCATCCCACATTTGCTAATTTCTTTAAAGATATTAATAGATAACTATGGTTCAAGTGAAATAATATGTAAGATGTGATCCCTTCAGACTCCAATGGTCTTTGTATTAATAAGGGGCTCTTCATTTCAAAAAGCTTTCAAAACTCCAAGAAAGGCAGCTTTTGGAGTAGAAGGATAGCCGTTGGTTTATATTTTAAGAGACCTCCTACATAATTGTGGCCTATTCTACTTGTAAGCAGCTGTTCTTTCAAATACATATTTTCAGTCTGCACTACAAGCAAAATCAAACACTTTTTTCATCCATTACTGTGGAAATTTTCAGAAATATTTTACATGATACATTGCATTACTATGAGCTTTTGTTTCTCTCTCTCTCTCTCTCTCTCTCTCTCTCTCTCTCTCTCTCTCTCTCTCTTGCTGGGGCTGGAATCCATAGCTTCATACATGGTAGGCAAGTGCTCTATCACTGAACTGCATCTCCAGCCCTCTCTTTCCTCTTTTTATGCAGTTTTATATACAAATACACAGAAGTCATCCCTCTATCTATATATCCATATATTGAAGATCATGGCATGGAAATTTCTTTTAGCTATTATACAAAGGCAAATAAAAATTTTTAATTTGACTTCCTACTACAGAATATTTCCATTGTTTGACTAACAAATTTTTGTGTATTTGTAGACTTTTCCTCATGAAACTTTTGTCAGAATAAAAATTCTATGTTGACTAATGAAACAAAGGTAATTGACAGTAATGGAAGTTAATACAATTATAAGTCTTCACATCATCACTATTTTAGCATACATTATAGTCATTAATTTCCTGGTACCTATTAAAATCTTTCTTTGTCTTTGGAGATACCCTAAGTATCTTTAATAGAAATTATTTGGTGAGCTTAATCTAGAAAAAGATCCATCTGGTAGATGTATCAAATTAATAGAACTTGAACATTGAGTTCCATTTTCAAAAAATTAATTAGATATAACAAACCAAATTTCTTAACAAATATAAATGCATTTTCATAACTTCATCATACATTACCTTTCCCACATCTTTGCAGTTTAGAGTGAATTAAACATTTGCAGGCCTGTTATTAACTTGGTGAAATAGAGTGGATGATAACTAAGTAAGAACACTGAAGTTAACTTCATGCTTCATTTGTGTGTGTGTGTGTGTGTGTGTGTGTGTGTGTGTGTGTGTGTATTTTGGTACAGATCGATCCATTATTCTCAAACCTTTACCAGGATTTGATAATCACATACCTAAAAATATTTATGAAAAATACTATTAACCATAAGCAAATATAGGTCTTACTTTGGACTTGACTTCCCATTACAATTCCAAAACAGCATGATTTAAGTCTTTGGCTTTGTATTACAAGAATTTTCTGTTTGAGTCTCCCAAGAGGTACATAATCTGAAGACAAAATCTTTCTCCTTGGGGTTTTGACATGGTAAGAACCATATTTTCATATACTGTGGAATTCCCCAGGTATAGTTCATGAGATTTGATTTCATAGAAGATGACATTCAAATTCAATTAAAGTTTGTAATCTCCATGGAAATCATGACAATATTTCCCCTAACACCTCACTGCTTTTATTCTTTAAGAGGGCATGGAAAGAGAGATAATACCCTAAAAAAGAGAAGTTGATTTAAGCCACAAAATATGCTCTTTCCTTGAAATGTGTACACACAAACACACATACACACACCCCTTCCAGATCTCCAACACTGTAAGCAAAGGTTGAAAATACCTTAGAGACTGAGAATCTATATTAAAACTGTACTGCCTCAGTATCAGGACAAAGTTGTTACCTAACTTTGTCCTGACCTATAAACACATGTACAGTCTGTCATGACATACTGCGAGTTTTTCACATATCTTATTCTTCAGTTTAAAGTACCATTTTTTCATTCTTCAGTATTGTGTATCCTACTTCCTAAGGCGCAAAATTATTTTTCATATGAAAAATTATAGCCAGAGAGAGTGGGTAATTGCTTTTAAGTTTTTACTTGCAAAAACAAAGAAGAAAGTTGACAACCTTTCCTTCGCATTTGAAATGTCACCAGTGGATGATATCCAAGGGTCTGGAAATCACTTCCCAGCATGGAGCATGCACATACTCTTCAATGTACTTTATAAACCATTTCATACAGCCTTGTTTATGCCATTGTTCTGTCCACTCAGTGAAGCTTCCTCAACTGTAACCTGCCTCCCCCTATAGAAGCTGAAACATAAATAAATAATCAAGAAAGAATAAAACAATAGTATGTTATATCTTACCTCATGGAGGACATCTATGGCTGAAATGCTGCTAAGGTGTCAGATTTCTTTACCTGTATTCTTATATTCCTTATGAAGTTGATAATCTGATTTTTGCTGAAATAAACTATATAATTCAATTAACTTTTATTTAGTAAGTTAGTGAAATTATTATTAATTGGCAAATGTTTTAGCTGTATGTTAAAAATTATCAATCAAATTTTAAATATAAACAGATGAACTTCAAAATACAAATACTTAACTGACTAGATCCTAATGGATCAAAAGTTTATTCAATTTCTCAAGTAAAACAAACACCCTGGCACTCTCTAATGATTATGTTAACCTTAGAAATGATTAATTAGGTTTTCATTGATGAGAGAAAACCCTGAAACACTGCAGGGGTAACAATTCGGAGTCTCACTGTAAATGATAAAATAGGAATGTTCATCTGGAGAGTACACACAGCAGCAAATGAACACAGCTTTACCTTGTATCCTTATGAGAACTCTTTCAAAAATGTATATAAAATCAGTTCCTTCATTTAGCATTCTTCCTTGTAACTTTTAGTATTCAGTATAATTTGAATTGTTTAGGGCATGACTGGGATTTTCAATTAATCAGATTGTTTTTCTCCTTTATAAGAAACTTGAGTGATCTCCTTAAAGATTCAGCAGGATAAAAATTAAAAGTTACTTTTACTTAATGACTTTAGAAGTCATCAAAGAATCAATCTATGCCCCAATACCTTCTCTCATTCTAGTTGCACGGTTGTATTATTAAAGAATCAGCTTCCAAAGGCTACTTCTTCTCAAAGTGAGTGTTGTATGGAACAAGGGCTGAGCCAATGATCTTAAGGCTCCTTTGAGCTGGTAACCAATCGTTCCATGGTTTCCTGTGATGTGGACTTGATGGTGACTGCGAATGCTACATAATAAGCCAAAATAAGACTGGGGGTTAGCTCAGTGATAGAGTGCTTGCCTAGCATGCATAAGGCCCTGGATTGAATCTCTAGTACCAAAAGTAAATAAAAAAGTAAACAGATAAAGAAAGAAAGAAGAAAGAAGAAAGAAAGAAAGGAAGGAAGGAAGAAAGGAAGGAAGGAAGGAAGGAAGGAAGGAAGGAAGGAAGGAAGGAAGGAAGGAAGGAAGGAAGGAAGGAAGGAAGGAAAAGCCTCTGATCTTGAGATATTGTCCATTTTTCTGAGGAAAATTTTCATGTACTGGAAAAGTTTATTAAACAGTTTATTATAGTTCTGAATTAAACGCATGGTTTACTATGCATTGCTTTACTATACATTCACACTGAGTGAAACATGAGTGAGAATTGAGTAATGAGGGAAGCCCTAGTCAGCATTGTTTACCACGATATTTAGAAAGGATCTGAGATGGCAAGAAAATGTTTACTGAGAACCATCTAGGTGTACCTGCCCAGAACACTAAAGCACAGATCTGATCATTTTAAGTCAAGAACAATATATTATTTAAAAAATTATAGGCATGTACTCTGTTATCTAGTTCATCTTGAATGAGCTTTGGTAGTTTGTAGCTTTCAAGAAATTTCATCTGTATTGCTAATTTTATTGTTATAAAATTTCAAAATGTTTCATTGTCTTTTTTTTGTGTGTGTGTGTGGTGCTGGGGATTGACCCCAGGGGTTTGTGAATGCTAGGCAGCCCCCGTCATTGTCTTTGAATATTTGTAGTATCTGTAATTATGTCTCCTGTTCTTATCAATAACTTTTTTTTCATTGATAAGTCTGAATAGGATTTTAGATTTTCAAAAGAATTATCCTTTGATTTTTACAATTTTCTCTATTGGAATTCTATTATCAATTTCCGTGAGTTCTACTTTTATCCCCTTTAATCTACTTTGTGTTTGATTCTTATTTTAAGTTTCTTAAAATGAAAGTACAGATCATTGATTTCATATCTCTATTGTTTTCTCATGTGAAAAACTTAAGTAGTAGATTTCCTTTCAAGCATCACTTTCAGTGATTTCTGAAAAAAATTTTTATCTATTGAGTTACATCATCATTCAATAAAGTATTTCCTAATTTTGCTAGTGACTTTATTTTGGTTTTTGGATTATTTAGAAGTATTTTGCTTAATGTTTAAATATTTTGAAATTTTACAGATATAGTCCTATTTTTATTTTAACTCCATTGTGGTGAGAGAACATGCTTGCATAATTTCAATTACTTTAAATTTATTGAAACTCATCTTGTAAGCTAAAATATTTTTCTTAGTGAATGTTCCATATATGCTTGAGAAGAATGTATGTTGCTATATAAATATATATAACATTTATGCTAATTTGGTGACAGGATGGGTATTTTTAAGTTTTTTATGTTAGTAATGAAGGTTCTGTCTTCATTATCAATCACTGAGAGTGAAGTGTGAAAATTTCCAGCTATAACTTTATATTGATTTGTGTGTGTATGTGTGTGTGTGTGTGTGTGTGTGTGTGTGTGTGTGTGTGTGGTCCTGGGTACTGAATCCAGGGCCTGTGCATGCAAGGCAAGAACTCCACCACCTGAGCTATATCCCCAGCCCAATAATTTTATATAGTTTTAATACTAATTGCAATTATAGAATTAATTAATTGGATAATGAGCTTTGGCTTACTCAAGTTTTGTTTCTTTTTTTTCTTTTTTCTTTTTTTTTGTTTTGTTTTGTTTTGTTAACCCTTACACTATGGCTAAAGTTGCTCTACAATGAAACAATACCAAAAAACTTCTTTCTGGTTTTTTTACCTAAATACTGAGAGTTCATTGATTTTTTTTCCCATCTGCTTGGAACTCCAGTAACTCTTAGCAATGTGGGACCTTCAGAACCTCTCATTATATTGCAGTTGGCATGAACAGCTTTATATTTGGCCAAAGACTAATGGAAACGTCAAGCTTGTTTCTAGAGCTCCTTTCCTATGTAGCTTCTTCTCCATTATCCCATCTCCATTATTCTATCCAGAACTTCGATCAGCCTCGTTTTACAATCTTAATTTCCTCCACACAAGACCTTTGTTCTCTCTGGTATTCATTTCTTTGAGAAAGTTCACTGAGATGAGTGTACCCATCCAGTACCTGAAAAGATGCATTTTTCCAGCTTTACAGTTGATAGTTAGGGAATGAAAAGTGTGATACACCTCTTCCATCAGGCCATAACTGGAAGCAAGCTGTAGGAAGAAGCAGTTCCCATGTCCTTTTGTGATTGTCATTCTCCTAAGTACAAAGGAATTGGATCCAGCCCGTGACACCAAAGAATAATAAACATACAACATAATACGTAGATGGTGAAATGAGAGGTTCGTGTTAAAAGGCCTGTTGGCTGCACTCATTCATGTGACAGCACTTCTTGAATGACCCTTTTGGCAAGCACAGCTCCAAATTTTGGGTACGTAGAAGTTAAAAACACATATTTGCATATCTCAGATTTTACTGGGGCACCTCAGCCAACTGAGGTTGAGAGGAAGGGGGGCTTTCAATGATAATTTCCGGAAAGAATTTCAATTTGAACCAGCTTTGGTCCAACTGGACAGAAAGAAGAAAGCCAGGAATTAGCATGATCCATTGTCATTTTTTATGAATATGCAGAATTATAAAGGTTCACCAAATAGAAAATAATAGAATTATGGCATAACTGAAAGGCCTGCCTATAATCTTAATAGAAATGAGGGAAAATTACAGATTTCTAAGGTGCGAGAAACAGCAAGATGAAATTTTAAAATAGTCTCACAATTTTTCGGAAATATAGAATGAATTGCTGTATACATATAGGATATCAAAATCATAATAAAGAAATATCAAGAGTAAAAGTACAGAGAACAGTGATTCTCAGGATTTCTTAACCCATCCAAACATTGATTCTCTGGAAAGTGTTTTTAAGTGATAAAGTACAAAGGAGTTGATTGTGACACTTGGCACAAACAGAGATTCAGTTTTCTTGGAAGTATAATCTGTGACAGAGATAAGATGGGCACTCTATCTGTACAAGTTTGGTATTGGTATAAAAATAATTTGATTGTAGTCATCAAAGCTGAGAGGATTTACTGTTATGCTTAATTTCTTTGTTAGGGCAGGGACATAATTTAGGGCTCAGACATAAATTTAGGGCTCAAAATTTAACAGATAAAATTTAAATTTAGCTTAAACTTAATAGACTTAAGACTAATTTAGATCCTATGACTATTGAGCATGAGGAAATAAGAAATTAGAAAAAGAATTCTGAAAAATTTTGGCTTATCTTCTTCAATTATAGAACATGTGATTCAATTTTTCTCATATGAAATCAAATTTTGAATTTGTCTTTTGACTTGATTTTATTTCAAACCCAATTACTTCCTAAGACTGGAAATTTAAATGTTTACCTGAAAAAGATGCAATCCATATATAAGACAAACCACACAGACATTGAAAATAAGACCCCAAAGTATCTATCTGCTTCAGGGTAAAAACTATGAAGAATTTTGAAATGGAATTTAAATTTCACAATATTGTTTGCCGTAGAAACAAGAGCTGAAGTTATCTCCTCTTCTTGGAGCTCAAATCAACGCTCATTTGAAAGAGTTGAGAAATACATTACGAAGATTGCAAAACTGAGTTTCTGGCCAAGCTGTGGGCAATTAGAAAGAGTTAGGGGTCTGGAATGAGAGCTAAAGGGAAAGCACTTATTTTGAGCTTTCAGAATACAGGTGGGATTGGAAGAATGGAGGGGGGAAGGAGGAGGCTCAGTGAAGGTGGTAGCTGATAAACCAGACCCTGAAGAACAGACAGGATTGACTTCAGGAAAGAAACTTCTCTTTTTGCAGGAGGAGGATGGAAGACCAATGTTGAGGTAGAAAAGTTGGGACCTGGAAAAGAAATATGAACAAGATTGGTGTATGGTTAGGATTGGGCTGAGGATAGATCATAAATAACTTTCAATAAGGTCTTCATCCTCCAGGACAGTGGCTTTGGAATTTTATTGACTAAGACTCATGATAAGAAATAATTTCCCCCATATAGGCATATATATATACATATAAACACATACACACAAGTATGTACAATTGCCCAAATAAAGCAAAGATGCTCTTCCTTCCCTCAAATATGTATTCCTTCCATCTATTTAGCCTTATTACATGCAATGTCCTCTGATACTTTTTATTCAAGTTTATCTGGTACAATTTCACTTAAGGATTCTTCAGTGATCCACCAAAGGAATTCCATTTTCTGCATGAAAGTAAACAATGCTCTAGTGCAATTCACGAGAGTATAGGAATAGAATAGGGTTTTAAGGATATCAATTGTACGTGTTGCACAGGATAGACCAGAGAAGAAAAAGCAAGGAAACCCAGACTAATCATTATTGTGGTCATGAGGACAAATATTTTTATTGCATCAATCAATGGTAAGTGAGCAAGGTCATTGTAAAACATGCTGAGGAGAGATAATAGAATGATCTAAAGTGATGAGAAGTAGAAAGGTTAAGTAGTTTGTTTATTTCTTTATTTCCCCCCCAAAATGAAAGAGCTAGTCAGCTCAAAAAGACGTCAGGACCCAGTCATATCTAGTTACAAGCTTGGACATAATTGATAGTGCAAAAATTCCAATTATGAAAAAGTCTCCAATGATTTTTTAAAGAATTAGGTTTTTGTTTTTGTTTTTTCCCCAACAAATTGTATTACAGTACACAGCACCACTCTTCAATCCAGCTTGTGATCTCAGAATAACTCTTTGCAGTCCACACTTGATTTTTATTTTACAGAAGAGAAAGATACATAATTCAAATGACAGGTAACACTTTTAAAAAGAAACCTTTTATTTCGTTTTATAATTGCTAGCCGACCCTTAGCAGCCTCCTGCTATTGCGCGCACACGCTCAGGTCTTACCCGCCAGCAGGGGGCGGGCCACGATTTCTGTCTCCTGCTGTTGTGCTCTGTGCCCTCTCTTCTTTGAACTTGTCACCTGGCTCTACCCTGGAGACGCTTCCTTAGCAACAGGTTGCCCTGAGCAACAGGAGGACGCGAGCCAGAGAGTCCGGTTCCTGGAGAGTTTCTAGCATCCGCTTGAGGTCCAAAGCGCGGGCGAGCCATGTCTGAGATCCTCTGTCAGTGGCTCAACCAAGATTTGAAGCTGTCCCGGACCGTGAGTGAGTGCCCATGGGCGAGGGCGAGCGGGCGCCCAGCGAGACTTGCTGGTGGAAGGTGGCGGGCGGGGCTCCAGCTGCGCAGGTGGGCACCTGCACCCTCGCAGCGCTCCGCCCCCTCCGCACCGTCCCAACCCTGTCCCCAGCTGCCCCACTGAACACCCCAGCTGGCCTTTTTACATACCCCACTCTGCTACTCCTGAGTTTCCTATCAGCACGGTGGGCCCAGCACCACAGTTTCTGACCTACTGTGTGTTTCTAAGCAATCAGAGGTAGTTTAGGGAAGGCTCCTATGCTGGTCTCAGCAGTCTAACCCTGACATTGCCTCCTCCACAATATCAGAAGCAGCATGGTGTGCAGACAGGCCAATGGAATAGGAAATTCCGTGGATAAGTTAAAATGCCTTCTCTGAGTGTTTTTTCTCTATGTATAAATGGATCCAATCGGATTTTGCATATTTAACCTCTCATCAGGGGAAAGTGTATGTGCAATGGGTTAATGTGGAATAGTTAACATTTATCACTTTTGGAAATTTTAAGCTGCAAATTTACAAACTTAGCTATTTCTGGCTACTATTTGCTCTTCCCTAATTTACCAGCCTGATTTTATTCTAAACATGAAGTTACCAAAAAACAAACAAAACAAACTCCTAACCTCAAACAAACTCCTAACCTCAGAGGCAGTTATACACACCCCCAAACTCAGTAACAGTCAAATAATTCCAATGCAGTATTACACGTCTCAACCTCTTTGTTGTTTATTTAGTGGGAATTCATTTTAAGGTGGTATGTTTTTTTTTTTTTTTCCCTTGGCAAGAAGGTTTTCAGTGCAATCACCTTCATTTTGTTTTCCCAGACGAACTCTTGCATCATTGTCAATTTGCTACCAGTGGGTTGTGATGCATGCTCAACTTTAGGTCACCTGTAGATTCCAATCTATGTAACCAAAGCTAATAATCTTCAGTGAGTTAGACTTAAACAGACCATTTTCCTAGAAAACAATGCTTAGATGTATACATTAATGAAATATTTTAGAAAACAAAAAGTTGATCAGTACAAAATTACACCTGGAATTCAAAAATTCAACTTATAATGAAAAATAAGCAAGTGAAATGTTACTGAAAGATTTGCTGAACAATTCTTTAAGAGTCATCAGTTATGTTCAAGAATAAACACTGCCTTCTTAAAACAAAATTCCTGTGAACTCACCATAAGAGAAAACGAGCATGAGAATATCATAACTGAATATTCTCGAACCATAAATAGATACCTTCAAATTCCATGTACTATACAAGTCAGAGTCTTTGTAAGGATGGGTATACAAAACAGCCTATATTATCTTGGATTCTGGATATGGGTATATTTTAAATTGTAAATACTCTTTTCTCGCATTTTAAATGATTCTGTCATTTTAGACATATTATCAATAGTATCAAAGGAGCAATAAAGAGAAAACTGGGTTCAAAAAAATTAACTATTGCTAAGTCTTGCTATTATAGTATCCAAAGTAAGAATAATAATCTTTTGGTCCCACATTTTACACTCAGTGAAAAATAATAACTATTGTATATTTGAGGGGGTCTCAAGTGAAACTGTAAATTAAAAACATCTACCAGACTTCCTAGTATCTGTTAGATGTTCAATAAACATTATTTCAACTTTTTTACAGGCAATATATATAGTGCCTCATATAGCACTTGTTACATAATGGGCACTTAATAATTGTTTATTAAATGAGAGTACATCAGAGGAAAAAGTATCATATTATTTAGATTTCTTCATCTTGATGTCACCTTGGATTCTTGAATGTTGAACTTTGTGATTTCAGAAGTTCTATTTTGTTACTTTAAGCAAATAATAAAAAATTTTCTTATACTAAGTGAAATTACATTTTTCATATTTCTTTCAATAACATTCCTTATGCTAATTTTTACTATAAAATGAATTATTGAATTCCAGATGTATTTTTGGATTAAGTGACATTTTTGTATTCTAAGGTATTTCCTTAACATATACATCTAAGCATTATTTTCTAGTCACATCACCAATTTCTAATGGAAAGAAGAACAGCAGTATAACTTATTCTGGCAAATGATATGAACATGACACATGAACTTGGTGCCCTGGGGCACTCAGGAGAAGATTGAATTTATAAATCAGATTGCTTATTTACAATCAGAAATTAGGCATTATCAAAATGACTCTAAAATCAAGCTAATATTTGATTTATTTCACACTTTTTTCTGACCTAGACATATTTTTTATGATTCATGAAATGTACATTCCTTTTATTTTTTTTAAAAAAATTATTGGTTCCTTTTAGTTATATATAATATTAGGATTCATTTTGACATGATTATAAAGTCATGGAATATAATTTGCTCTAACTTAAACCCCAGTACTTCTCCTTTCTCTCCACTCTTCCATTCCATGTTCTCTTCCATACTGATATTTCGAATTACTTATGATTTTTTAAATTTAGTAACACCCAAAGGTGAGATTCACTGCGGGACATTCACATATGTACATAGGGATGGTAGCTCAGATTCGCTCTACCTGTCTTCCTTTTCCCCATCCTTCCTCCTGCCCACTCAATTCCCTTCCTCTATTCCACTGGTCTTAGTGAGGTGTTGAAATCAGGAGGGCTCAGCCCTTGTGAAGAGTTAAGGCCATCAGGGCAGGAGTGGGTTAATTATTGCTAGAGTAGCTCCTGATACATGGATCAGTTTGTCCCCCTTCCCCTCTGTATCAAGTACTCACTTGCTCTTCCGCCTTCTGTCATGTCATTGTAGTGCAAGAAGGCCCTTGGCAGAGGTCAATACCTTGACACTCTTTAGTCTCTAGAGACCTTAAACATTTTAGTCTCTAGAACTGTGAAGAAAAAAATATTTTTAGTAAATTATTCAGTCTGTGTGTTTTGTTCCAGCAACAGACAATAGACTGAAACAGACATCATTAATTCTTCTTTGTCAGGTGTAAAAATGGAAGAGAGATATTTAGAACTTTGTTTAAGGCTGTGCAGCTGGGAAGCTAGGTTTGCTGCCTTTTGGTCCATTCCTCTTTTAACCAAGTGTCATTGAACCACACATTTTCTTTTCCTTAAGCTTAGGGTCATTCGAATATATGTTGCTTCTGATCAAAAGCAACAGACTTTTGATATTTCCTAGCTAGTTTAGCAGCATTTTTTTAAAAAAAAAGAAAATTAAAACTTGGCTTCTGTTCACTAGAAATTAATAGAGTAGACCTTAGCAGAAAAACTGTGAGGTTGGTTAGTCTTTACTTATCTCATTGAATGTGAATTTAAATATTTTGTTGTAGGAATCAACTGATTACAGGTGCTTGTCCACTCTGGAAGAGGGTGTTATATCCTTCTTTGCCATAAGAGCGGGCCTGCATCTGAAGACAATGTCAAATATTCCTGAATATTGGAATACTGTTTAAACAAGTATATTTGTACTATTGTCATTGATGGTCTGTTATTGACTTTACAAATTGTATAATTAATATGACCTGCTTTCATGAATTGGAAGATGGTAATAATAACAATAAAAATTGTCATTGAGCACTTAAATATGGACCTGGCATTGTGCTGAGGAATTTATACACAATCTCTCATTTACTTCTCAAAACAACTCATGAGGTGAAGCCCATCACTGTCCCTCTTTTATAAATGAGGAAGGATGGTTATATAATCAAGGGTGGTTATATAATCAAGGTCAAGTGGCTTATAAATTAGCAAGGAGACAAGTAGATTCTTTTCTCTGGAGCCTACATGTTCCTCATTACCATGTGGAATATGGATGACTGTAAGTGCTTTTCTTGAGCTGGCTTGGTACCATGTTAATGGAGAAGCACATGGACCATTTCACCTGCTGCTCCAGCCAAATGTAGACCTGACAGAGAGGCACACATCAAAGAATTTAGCAAAAAGAAACTTCAGTCATAGGGACCACATGGGCTTGGAAGACCAGAAACAAGGTTGAATTATTGCTAAATGACTTTAATCCCAAATAAAAAATCATTTAGAGCTCAGGATGAAGATTGTCAGTGGGCGTCTATGGTTTATTTATTTCTTATATTTAGTCATTGTTCATTATCCATGAGTCAACCTGCCACTTCTGACCCATAGGAAATTCCACTTATTTGTACAAATTAATTTATGGAATTAGTTCCCATAAAATTAGTCATGCTATTATGTGAACTTTAGTTGGAAGAAAAACATGATATATCAAAGGAGGAAAATGAGCTTTTATTTTTTTCTTATGATTTCGCTCTCCCCAACAACTTCCTTATTCTCTCCCTCTTCATTTGGCTTCTTATCTCTTTCCATTCTCTTATGTTAATCTGTACATTCTTAGCTTGTATGCTTTTTATTCATCTTTTTCTTTCCTTATCAAATGTCTTGCATGCATTATTTCTTGTTTCTTCTTTTTATTTTTTACCATATCTCATCATTTGCTATATTCTTTTATTGTACTCAGTTTTGCTAATGTAGCCTATAATAAATCTGAAATGTCTTATGTGTAAAAAACTACAGATGGATGTTTTTTTAATATTTGTTTATTTTTTGTAATCCTACCCAGACAAGAAAATGTGTTTACTGTTCTTTTTTGATCTTTATACCATAAGAACCTCTATTTTATCCATATCAGAATTGCCTTATTAATATGCTGTGCCATTTCAAAGGAAATGGATTATGATTTTATTTTTCTAGTGACCTTTTTGTAGCAAAGAGCTTACTACAGACCATACATCGAAGGTGACAGAATAGGATTTGGCTATCCCCTAGTTATTCATGGGCTAGACTTCCAGTGTTCAATCAACATGAGCGTCACGCACAGTGCAAGCCCCAGAGAGATGTGGAAAGGAGATTACCTGAAGATGAATAGCAACAGCTCCTAAAAAGAAAGCAATAAGCCAAAAACTAGACCAAATCCTGATGGCCTAGAACCAGAAAGAAAGATATATCCATGGTTTAATGACAGCATTTGGCCAATCACACTTCAGAAAACTAAGAGAGTATGGAAGGGCTAGGGAGCAGAGAAGCAGAGAAGACTGGAAGAAGGAAGAAACAAACAGAAGGGGCAGAAGGCACAGAGCAGGCCAGATGGAACATGGAGGACAGGGTGGCAGCCAGGCCAGGGAACAACCGTGGCAGCTTGCAGTGAGGGTCCACACTGGACAAAGAAAGCAACAGTGATACAGAGGAGGTAATGTCTCATTTCTGCCTTTTGCAGTCAGAAAGAGACATTTGGATTTCAGTTGCTTCAGACTACCAAGGTCTGATGCCGAAAGGCATTGGCCAAGTAACAGATGGCATTTAGTTTAAGATCTAGCCAATCCTCCTCATTTTAGTAACATCACAAGGCACTTTGGTATTCAGGTGGTACCATGTTCAAGTAGGGACAGTTTAGTGCCTTGATTGTGAAATACAACTTCAAGGGTATCCAACCCATACACCAGAGCTAGTGTTTGCCATGAATTAAAAATTCTTTTTTAGAAGGTACCTATTCTCTAAATGTATTTTCTCCTGAATAACACTGGAAACTCAGATAAAGACACTTTTTTTGCAAAGACTCATGTGACTGATAAAAAAGAGAGCACCAGACCATCAACAGAGAAAGAATGCACCCTGATTTTAGAAGAAGATCATTTTCTGACCCGATACTTCTTCTATGAACTATGTAACTTTAGGTGATTTGAATAGTTTATTTTCCTGGAACTTATAAATTTTTTATTTCTTTTCTTGTTAAAGAGACTCATTTACCAAATCAGTGTTTGACAATTTCCTACCCTTTATTTTCTATTATAAATTGAAAATTATATAACCATAATCAATAGATTTGAATGCTGTTTAGTTCAGAAGCTTACCTTGAGGAAATAGAATCAAAGGAAATAATTTGCATCTCTTTAAACTACGTTTAGTATTGTATTGTTTCAACTTAAGAATTGGAACATTATCCAAACTATAAAGTACTTTGAGAACAAATACTAACAAAGTCTTGAATATAGTCTTCTCCTGCTGATGTCATGGAGTCTTGTGAGTGAGGTGTCTGGGCAAGGGCCTTCACCGGGCAAGTCACCTTATTTCCTGCAAATCAGGACACACTATTATTCTGCATATTCAATAAGTCTACTTGTTATTAGTCCAATAGACAAAATAGAAGGACCTATACAACTGAGTCTGTAATACTACAGAAACAGACAGTGGTGGAGTTTATTTTGTTGTGTTTTGTTTTGTTTTTGTGTGTGTGTGTGGTGCTGGGGGATTCACTGCTGCTATCTAAATGATGGCAACATGTTGAAGATTTGTGGAGGATATAAAAATCATGTGAGAAATTATTTGGCTTATAAAAATATTCTTTGTCTATCAATTTTGTGTATTGCCCTTAAATATCATAACTATCCTTCACTTCATAAAAAAAATACAAGTGACCCAAAACTAAGGACATTGTTAAAGAAAGAAAATTCTATTAAATACCTAAATTTCTCCTGAACTTATTATATGCCTACTATGTTACAGGTATTATACTCAACAATTCTCATATATTATCTGCAATCTTCAAAATGGCTCTCCATGCAGGGTGTGGTGGCAATGGCTGTAATCCCAGTAACTGGGGAGGCTGACACAGGAGAATCACAAGTTCTGTAACTTAGAGAGACTCTAAGCAACTTAGCAAGACCCTATCTCAAAATCATCATCATCATCATCATCATCTTCAGACTTTGCTACAGATCAGTGGTAAAGCACCCCTGAGTTAAATCCCCAGAAAAATAAAGAAAAAGAAAGAAAGAAACAAAGAAAGGAAGGAAGGAAGGAAGGAAGGAAGGAAGGAAGGAAGGAAGGAAGGAAGGAAGGAAGGAAGGAAGGAAGGAAGGAAGGAAGGAAAGGGAAGGGAAGGAAAGGAAAGGAAAACAAAAGGCTGTCCATTGTCCATGATAAGATACTACTAGGATGAACAAAAAAGATGAAATCCTATCATTCAAGACAATGTTAGTAGAAGTGGAAATAATTTTCTTATGTGAAATAAGCCAGGCACAGAAAGACAAGTACTACTGCTCTCACTCATATATGGAATCTAAGAAAGTTGATCCCAAAGAAATTAAGAATAGAATGGCAGCAACCAGAGTCTGGGGAGGGTGGGTAGCAGAGATAGGTGGGGAAACTGCGCAGTGAGTACTAAGCTGCATTAGATAGGCCAACAAGTGCTGGTGTGCTGTGGCACAGAAGGAGAACTGCAGATTACAGTGACGGACTGTGTGTTTCAAAAAGCTTTAAAAAAGAGGATTTTGAAAGTTTTTACCATAAAGAAATTATTTGAGGCCATAGCTATGTATAACCTGATTTAAATATTATACAGTGTAGCGTATATTCATGTATCAGAACATCACAAGTTGCCCCACCAAAAAGAAGTACAATTTTTGTTTATACCTATTAGTTAAAAATAAACTTAATTAATAATTCAAATAACTCTCCAAGATAAGACACAGATATAGTCATCTCTGTTCTAGAGACAAAGAGACAGAAACATAGGAAGGTTAAACTGCTTGCATAGCAAGTAAGGGGCAGAGAGCCAAGATTCCAATAGAGATGTTTCTGTCTCCAGAGATATTATTCCTCTGGTATAGTGCCATTGTTGTATAGGTCAAAAACTGGACCTCTGTGACCCTTCTGAACCACAAAGCAAAAGCTTGATTATGCTTAATAGGATTTTTATAAAAAGATGCATATTATTTCAATAAAATTTCCTTTGTTTTAAGGTTAAAAACAAATTGTTATTTTTAACAGATGAATTGCACTTCAATTAGCCAGAATATACTATCATCATAGGTTATATGAATAACTAAAATAGAGTGCTTTTATAAAATATATTCAAAGTTTATATTTAGATCTAAGATTACTTATTATTTGGGGGTTAGGCTTTGTTTAATTTTAATCAGAAATGTTCTTTCTCTTCTCTCAAAAGTTTGTAGATATCAATTATTGATTTATGTTTGAGAATTTTAATGTCTACTGCTACACTTTTACTTTGACTATTAAGAGTTGTTTCTAGAAATATAGTTGTGGCATTTTAAGTTCAAATTAAGTTATGTGGTTTTAACTCTACTTTTAAATTATAGTGTGACTTGATTTTTAATTTTCTGTGTCAATGATTTAAAATTCAGGTCCCAAGGCATTTGCAAAGGCATTTTCCAGTGGCTACCTGATTGGAGAAGTTCTACACAAGTTTGAGCTTCAGGATGATTTTTCAGAGTTTTCAGAAAGCAGGTCAGTAAGATAATTTTTTACTTAAAAAAAGTCAATTCCTTTGGCATTTGGAATATCCAAAATAAATTTTAAAGAATCAATCATAAAATTTCTTCCAAACCTAAACCAGCCAAGCAGATCATTAGCATGGGAATGGTTGCCACCTCACATGTGCTTCCTTTCTGTCCTGTCAGCACAAGGGAAAGTTCAATGGTGCAGTGCAGCAAGGCCTCATGTCCCATAGCACTTATTTTTATGTCTTCCATTTTTCTGAGTCCTAAGCTCAATTACTTTTCTTTTGTTAATTGATTCTTTCTTATTTTAAGAGAAGAAAAGGAGCAGCATATGGTGTCCTGGGTGGTCAATTAGTATTATTCTTTGTTTTAAAAATATAAAGCATAACTTAACTCATAATAGAAATCCATATTTTTGTTTTAGCAGCTTTATTGAAATATAGTTCTTATATCACAATTCACCATTTTGAAGTTTACAATTAATTAATGGATTTTAGTATATTCATATACTTAGAATATTTGCAACCATTTTCACTGACCACTGAGCCCCTGATGCCCACTAATCTATCTCTGTCTCTACGGATTTGCCTATTTCATAAAATGAAATATGACATTTTGTGTGACTTCTTCCACTTATAATAATGTTTTCAAGGTTCATTCATATTGTCTTCTTCATTTCTATTTACTTGTTGAATAATTTCACTTAACTGGATGTTCCATGCCACATTTTGCTTACCCATCTGTCCACGAATGGATATTTGAGTTTCCACTTTTTGATTTTGAACGCTGTATTTTGCAGGAATGTTTTTATTCCTCTTGGGCATATGCCAAGGAGTAGAATTGTTGCACTATATGGTCTATGTTTACACTTTGAGGAACACCTAAACAGCTTTTTAAAGCACCTATACCATTTAAATTCATACTAGCAGTATATGAGGGTATCAGTTTCTCCACATCCTCATCAAGGCTTGCTAATTTCTATATTTTTCTTTACAACCCTCTAGGTGGGGGTGAAGTGGCATCTCGTTATGATTTTGATTTGCATTTCTCTAATGACAAATGATGTTGAACAGTTTTTCATTTGCATATTAGTTATTTGCATAGACTCATTGATGTAATATTTGATGAGATCTTTCACAGATTTTTAAATTAGGTTGTATTTTGCTGTCATTGTTTTAGCTGAATTATAAGTATTACTTACATATAAAGTTCTTTGTCAAATAAAAAAGCTGTGAATATTTTTCTACAATGCAGATTAAATATTTACTTTATTGATGGTGTCCTTGAGGCACAGTCATTTTGATGAATTCCAACTTACCTTTTTTTTGGGGGGGGTCACTTGTGGGTTTTGTGTCTCTTTATAAATTAAGTTCTTTTCACTTCTGTAAGATCTGGACAATGTTTTTCTTTCATGATTTTAGTAATTTGAGTCTTCTCTTTTTTTCTTGATTTGCAAATTTTATTAAGAGCCAACTATATATTTTTCTACTTGCTATTAAATTTACTCAGCTATAATCATCATTATTTATGCCTATCTGCTTCATTTGGGTTTATTTTCTCTTTTTCTAGTTTCTTGATATGGATATTTAGCTTTTTTGAGATCTTCCTTTTTAATATGTGCATTTGTGGCTCTTTAATCACTGCATTAACTGCAACCCATAATTTTGAAAGACTATTTCATATCTTTATTCGTCTCAAAGAATGTTCTAATTTTCCCTGTTATTTCTTCCCATCCATTTTTATTTAGAAGTATGCTTCAGGTTTCTTTCAGTTACTTTTGCATGACATGTTTTTCCAACCTTTGACTTTCAATAAATTTGTGTCTTTTGATCTATAGTACATTTTCTTGTAAATAGCACATAATTGAACCACATATCCATTATTCTGATATCTACTTTGTAATTATAGCTATTTAATCATCTTTTTTAATGTAGTTATGGAAGAAGTAGAATTTAAGTTTGGCATTTTGCTATTTGTTTTTGTATGTAATATCATTTTTGGCCACTCCATTACTGCCTTCTCTTATGTTGAATAAATATTTTCTAACACAACCTTAATTTGATTATTTATTTCAGTATTTTTGAGGGCTTTTAGTGGTTGACATAGCATTACAATTAATATTTGAAGTTAAATCAAGTTAGTTCATATAAACACTAATTTAATTTTAATAGTATACAAAAACTTTGGTTCAATGTAGCCTAGTTATCCCTCCATTTCTTTGTGCTCTTATTGTCATACAAATTACATCAAAGACCAACAACTCAGTTTCATAATTATTGTCTTATGTAATTAATTATCTTTCAAATTAAATAGAAGAAAACAGTTATAAACAAAAACACATATAAACTATCTTTTATTTCTCTGTGTAATAACCTCGGCTGATGTTCTTTATTTCTCTTAGGATTCAAGTTATTGTTTATTGTTCTTTCATTTAGCTTTAAGAGTTCCCTTAGTATTTCTTGTATGGCAGGTATGCTGACAACACATTCTCCCAGTTTTCACTTATCCTTTAATTTTAATGCATAGTTTTGCTGAATGTAGGATTCTTGGTTAGCAGCCTTTCCTTTTTAGCACTTTGAACATGGCATGCCCCTGCTGTCTTCTTGCCTCCCAAGTGTATGACAAAAAGTCAGCTGTTCATTTTATTTAGAATCCCTTGTATGTGGTGACTTGTTTTTCTCTTGCTGCTTGATTATTTGAGGCTAACCTGCTTGGAGATCATTGAGTTTCTGAACATGTAGATACATGTTTTTCATCAAATGTGTAAAGATTTTTGGCCCTAATTTCTCAAAATATTCTTTCTGCTTTTTTATCTTTTCTATTGCCTTTTGGGATTCCCATAATATGTATGGTAGTGTTTGATAATATCCCATAGGTCTTTGAGGCTTTGTTCATTTGTTAAATTTTTTGTGTTAGACTGGTTTTAGATTTATAGAAAAATTGTGAGAGAATTCCCGGATCATTTATATCTAGCTTACACTATTAGCATTTTAGTTTGGTATAATGCATTCATTACAATCAATACAACCATATAGATACATTTCTATCAAATAAAGTCTGTATAACACTGAAATTTCCTTCAATTTTACCTAAAGTATTTTTGTTCCATTATTCCATCTATTTTTCCAAATTATGTTTAATAGACATGTCTGTCTCCTTAGGCTCTGCTTAGTTGTGATACTTTCTCAGATTTTCTTTGGATTTGATGATCTTAACAATTTTGAAGTACACTAGTCAAGATTTTGTAGCTTGTCCCCTACCTGGAATTTGTCTGATGTTTTTCTCATGATAGAGTGAATTTATGTGTTTTGAAGTTCTGTTCAATTTTCTTCATTCTTTTCTCTTATTGTTCTTCCCCCAAATAATTTCAGTTGACCTATTAGTTTTCTGATTCTTTCTCCTACCCAGTCAAATCTGCTGTTCAACTCTTCTCATGAATATAGTATTATTAAATTTCAAAATTTCACTTGATTCTTATTTTTACAATTTCTAGGTTCTATTGATATTCCCTTTTGTTGAGACTTTCTTCTCATGCTTTTAACATTTTTTTTAAATAGTTTCTTCTAGGGTTTGAACATATTTATAATAGTCTACTGAAGGTCTTTGTCCTGGGCTTCCTCAGGAAGTTTCTACTGATTGCCTTTATTCATGTATGGCCTACCTTCTTGTTTCTTTGTGTGCCTCAGTTCTTGAAAACTGGACATTTAAAATAATGTAATATGGCAACTTAGATGATTATACCTCCTTGGGTTTGGCTGTTATTGCTGCTGCTGCTTTTGGTTTGCCTAAAGACCTATAAAGTCAGTACTCCTTGTTTTATACAGTGACTGAATTCACTGCTTGATTACCTTGTCAGTCACCTAATGAACAGGGATGTCTTTAAACATCTTGAGCCAATCGTGGTTCTTTGCTGAGAGACTGTGACTGTGTTGAGGCAGGCTTTCAGTGCTTTGGCAGTTCAGAGGTCTGCATTAGCCTTTACTTCCTTCTTGCACAATACCTCAAGTGTCTCCTCCTGACACTTTCCATTCGAGTATTCCTTAGTTGTAGTTACCTTCGTGGTAGGTCTCCAAGGAGCCATGTCTACATTGTGATATTTCTGGGAAAAAGAATCTCTGATACTTTCACTCTGGAGGTGAGTTATTCTTTTACACCTCCAGATAATGCAAGCTTAGTTGCTCTGGTAAGGATTTTATGACACAGGAGAAGCCATAAAGTGCAAATGTACTTTCATGCCAAACAAACCTCTCTGTGAGTATCCTAGCTGATATCTTAGGTTTCAGGGTACTATGTAACGTTCTAATCTGTACCTTCATCTCACATCACACATCTCTCCTTCAAGAGAAAGGCTTTTAAGTTCCTCACAATTAGCCCCGGCTGCCTCCTCTGCCTGACCTCTCCGCCCTATGTACCTTCTTATCCTATGTTTGTTGTTCCTCCGGTCTATACATGTGTCATGTTTGTTCTTCCTTTTACCTTTGTTTTCCTTGCACTTCCACTACGAGAAACTCTTATTCATCCTTAGAATCAACTAAAAATTCACACCTTCTTTATCCACCCCAGCAGATCTGTTTTCCTATTTTTCTTTGCTCTTAAACAATTTGGACATTTCTCTCCTTGTCACATTACATCATGAATATTTATATATCTAAGTTCTTTTTGAGTGACTGCCACAAAAAAAAATGGCCCCACAAACATTTGACAAATAGCTGAAGGAAGGTTTGCTCTTCAGCTGGATTATAAAGATACTGAAGTTGCAGATTGTGTTTATTTTTGTGTACTTCAAGCATTGTCACTGGCTCATAGATGATGCATAATTCTTTTTACCCAGTGAATAAATAATTTATATCAAAAAAGTCTGCTTGTTGAGAGAAGTTAAAGGACCATACTGAGCAGCCAGATCACTTGTGCAGTATTTTAGAGATACCAGTGGACCCTCCATACCCACATTCTGCATCTGTGGATTAAACCAATTGTGGGTTGAAGATATTTTTTAAAAAATGAAAGAAAGAAAATCACACTGGTTCTGAACATGCACAGTCCCTTTTATCCCCTTGTCATTATTCTTTTTTACAGTATAACAACTGTTTACATAGAACTTGTGCAGTACTGGGTATTGCAAGTAATCTAGAGATGATTTAAATTATAGGAGGGAATGTGTCAGGATCATATGCAAATGCTGTGCTATTTTACAGGAAACTAAGAATTTTGACATCAACTAGGAGTCCTTTTAACCAATGCCCTATACATACTGTTCTAAATTGGTTCTTGTTGGCAGGGTCACAAAGAGGTTTTGTACGGAATTAGAAATAAGAAACAGGATTCCTGTCAGGATTGACAATTGTGAAGATGCAGGTCTTGGTGAACAGGGAAATCTTTGTACAAAGGACACAGATCTCCTTTTTGTGTAGAGCAGTCTTACACTAGGGACGAGGCTTGGCAAGTTGAGAATGGAACGGATCTCACACTCTTGCCCCATGTTTGGATAGGTGTCCTGTGTAACTAACTTCAAATGCGGCAGCACTGCTTGTTCTGGAAGGACTTCCACTTCCACCAAAAATCACTTCTTTCTTTAATCTGTGAAGCAGTACTTACATATGTTAACAAACAAATATCATCCATTTTCAGTTCTTGGAGCAACTCACTTTTTTCCAGGGTGCATGGTCTTTACAATAAGGCAAGGATGAGTAAATCCATGACATGACTTTCATAAGAGTGTAACAGGTGTGGAATAGGATCTTTTTCCTGAAAGTCTATTTTTAAGGCAACTCTAGTGCTAGGGCCTATGACATGAGCATCATGTCTAATATTTTTATTGTATCCAATTGTTTGTATCCAATTGTTTCCTTCATCTAAAATGAAAACCCTTAGCTATAAGCAACTAATAACTTGCAGCTGTTTGTCTGAGAAATAACTAAGAATAACTCATCTGACTCTAAAAGATTTTGCTGCTTTAGAATATTTTTTCTTGCAAAAAAAAATGTTCCAAAAGGGCAAATAATGGGCAAATTAGTTAAAAGAAAAAGAAATAAAGAAGAAAGAATCTTTGGGGGAGGACAGCTTCTACTTATCTTGCAAAAAGGTCATATCTCTCACCAGTTGGCAGGAAGGAGAGGAGTGGTAGTCCCTTGACAAATAAGGACTGCAAGTAGAAAGCAAGACTTTCCCAGACCAATTCCTTATTCCCTCAGAGGCCATCCTTTACATCATACGCTCTGTCTCCAGAGCAAAAATGTCCCAGGGGTTTCCCTGCACTCAAGAACACTCTTTATCCTGTTATGTAAATCACACATTTGAACAAACATGGACTACCACTAAAATACACAAAAGTTATGTTCCCCAAATTTAGATTGAATGGAAATTTGGAATATTCATAAAAGCTTCCATGGAGAAATATTGTAATGCTTGGATACCTTGCCAGTTCATAAAAGCTATTTTTAAACCTATTTCCAGGTTTATTACTGCATTCTGGGAGCCACATAATACAAGTTAGGGAAAGGCAGAGGGTGTTCTTTTTTTGGATGAAGGGCTAAGCTTTGCCAAACTTTGGAAATGGGTAATGTTTACTTATGTATTTTCCCTACTGAACTATGGTGCCCCTACCTTTGCAGCCCACAATCATGACCCAGAACAAAACTCTGACAGATGACTTAGTCCCTACCTTTCTAAATTACATAATGGGTGAGGCACCTTGGACTCCTAGGAAGTTTTTTTTTTTTTTAATACTCATTCGAATATATAGCAACACTTTCTGTTCCGAGCTACCATTTTTCGTGGGAAATAGGTTGTTTGACTTACATTCAAGTAGACTTGGTATATTTTTTTCCATTAAAAATTGTTACCCAATTATTATCAGAAATCAGCCCAGTGGCTAAAATTGATTGTTTGTATCCAATTTGATCATAAAGAGAAACATCTGGCCATCTGCCACCACACTGATCTTCAGAGTGGACTGGCTGATCTGGCTGACTAGGTGGGTGAGGGCTTCCTGCCTCACCACTGCATGTGTATCCCTCCTGGAGCCACAGCCTGGGAGAAGACAACCTGTGGGGGACAGTTTCCTGCCAGAACCTCCAACAGACTCTTAAGAGGCACAAGAGTTGAAAATGCATGCAATGTATCTTACCCTCTGACGTCATCAACTTAAAAGCTCATTAACCTAGCTCACTTGAGACCTCTTTTAAAATACTTACCTCAGTTTATTTCTACTTGTTGGTTTATCTGGGTTTTTATTCACTGTGAACTTCTGAAGGCCAGTGACCACATCCTATTTATCTGTATAACACTTCAACAAATATTTAAAGTTTTGTTAAATTTAATAAGCAAACCAATCCCTAGCACGTAATGGATATTTTTTTTAAAAGGTTGTTAACTGAAAGAGTAGATTACTAAATAAAAGTTTAACGGATTTCTTCTAAAATGTGAGGCTCATGTGATAATAAGTCATTCAAAAATAAATGTAGCTTCTAGTCAAAGTCTTTTCAATTTATAAAGTAGTAATATAAGTTGTATAGTGGAAATACATGATTAATTAGATTGCCTAGCTAATATTACTTAAATATTATTGATATTGCCTAGGAGGATCATTGTTTGAATCGGTATTGAAACAGGACTATTTTTAGACTCTTAACAAAAATATAATTTAAAGAATTAGATATTTAGATTGTAATTTTTTCTTCTAAGTTAAAAATAATTTTTAAAATTCTAGTTAAATTTTTCTATGTAGAAGAAATCATTTGGTTGTCTGTTTCTGTATTGACTTTCTATAAAAAAATTCTATTGTAAATTTAAATTAAAAATGTGTAAAATCTAGGCATTTTAGAAACTCAGGAGAAATAAATGGGGAATTTCAGGTATATATGGCTAGTAAAAAATATAGTGTATTTTAATTATTGAGGGATTCTATAGAGAAATGATACATTTAAAAGAATATGTGATAATTCATAATACCGTATCATGACCCTTATGTCTAGTATTTGTTTTTAACTCAGTGCTGGTATCTAATTATGTAAAATATTTTTAACTTCCAGAATTTCAACTGCCAGGCTTAATAATTTTTCCCGCTTGGAGCCAACACTTCACCTTCTGGGTGTTCAATTTGATCAGAATGTGGCCCACAGCATCATCACAGAAAAGCCTGGGGCAGCAACGAAGCTTTTATATCAATTGTACATTGCTCTTCAGAAAAAGAAGAAAAGTGAACGGACTGCAGTAGAAATGCAATCAATGCAGCCCCTGGGGTGTTTCAGGCTTCAAAACGTGAAAAGTGAGGCTTTCCGAGAGGTAGGTACATAAAGAAACCCAATAGGCATGTTGCAATGTAAAACTTGGTCAAGAAAAATGACAGTGACCAGTGACATTATATTCTCAAAGAAGCTGCACTGGGTATATATGTCTCTATGTGTGTTACTGGCCATATTTCGGGTTTATTTATGTTAATATTTTGGACTTATTGATCCACTTTGATATATCTCTCTCTCCTGTCCACATTGCCACTAGTTTATCAAATTCTCTTCCTGTTCCCTTCTTGCGCCTGCTCTTCTCTTCCATTTCTCCCCCTCTTACACTACTCAGATCTCCTTTTAGCTATTGCAACTGTCTACTAACATATTTCCTGAGCTTCATACTTTCTGCCAGAGGCTAATCCACTGCTAGATGAATCTCCCCTAAATTCTAGACTCACTGGGTTCTTCCTTGGCTCAGAAATTTTCAATTTTACATATACCCTAACTCTAATTTAGACTGGCCTTCAAAATAATTCATCAAAGAGCTGTCTCTTTGATGCTATTGTCAACAAATGTTTCTAACTTTATTTCTTCACCATCCTCCACATAAAGTTTTTACTTCTTCTATGCTGATTGACAGAGTATTCTTGAATGACTTGGGTATTCCTGCTCCTCTTTCCCTTCCACCCAAAGTCACCTTTTCCATCTCTTTTCCCTCTAAACTTCCTTGTCCCATCTCTTCTTCTGTTCAGCTTCCCATTACACAAAGATCCTTCCTTTGAAACTTCCGGGGCACAGGTAATTCTCACTGTGGGTGTTAAGTTCCCGATGCTGTTATTGTTGGCTAACTGTTCATTATCTGCTTATATGACCACAAGGTTTTTAAGACCTCAGATTCAAGGAATACACTCTAGAACAGTGTATTGGAAAATTCTCTAATTTGACATTGGAAAATTCCCTAATTGTGTTTTAATAAACTGATACAACTTTTTAGTTGACAATTCTCTCCAGCTCCTATGCTATTTCCTTATGGTGGAATTAATGGTGAGAGCTGCACTGACGCAAAGCACTAAATATATGTGGAGATGATTAAATTTTAAACTTTAATTTATGAAGCAAAAATGACATAATAGATATGATGGCCACCTCCATTTTCTATCTTACATTTTAAATGGACATCCTCATACTGCCGCAAAATGAACGCATGGATGAACTAGAAATTAAATGAGGCTTAAACCAAATAATTCAGGATTATATCCTTCCTCCTTTGCTTACTTCAAGCTTGTTCACATTAAGCCACTCCCTGAAAGACACTAACTTCAATTTCCCAACTGTAAAAACAAGGATAATTATCTCTACCTGCTTTAGCATTGGGCTTTTGTGTAGCTTCAAAAAGATAATATACGATAAACTTAGAGCAGTTGGCACAAGTGTTGGAAGAATTGCTATAGACGAGGACAAACAAGAGCCCATTAAGCTCAATGTTTGTCAGGGTGACTTCCAGAGTGTTTTACTCAGCTTTTTCAGCACTGTGGCCAAAGGATCAGTTAAGAACAACACAGAAGAGGAAGTGTATCTGGGGCTCATGGTTTCATAGGTCTCAGTCCCTAGATGGTCAGCTCCATACCTGTGTCTGAGGTGAGGCAGAACATCATGGCAAAGGGCATGGCAGAGGACAGCAGCTCAGGACATGGCAACAAGGAAGAAGAGAGAGACCTTTGCTCACTAGGAACAAAATATAAAGGCATGCCCCCAATGACCTACTTCCTCCAACCACACCTTCCCTGCTGTACTTACTGCCCAGTTAATCTGTATCAGTGGACTAATGCTGGGATTAGGTTAAGGCTCTCATAACCCAATCCTATCACCTCTGAACTTCCTTGCATTGTCTTACACACAAGTGTTTTTGGGGGGCAACTCATATCTAAACCATAACACAAAGTCAATCATTTGTTCATTAAACAGATATTCATACCAGACACAAGTAAAAGGGAAAGTCCACAACCCTTTTTTTTATTGTTGGTTGTTCAAAACATTACATAGTTCTTGATATATCATATTTCACACTTTGATTCAAGTGGGTTATGAACTCCCATTTTTACCCCGTATACAGATTGCAGAATCACATCAGTTACACTTCCATTGATTTACATATTGACATACTAGTGTCTGTTGTATTCTGCTGCCTTTCCTAGCCTCTACTATTCCCCCTCCCCTCCCCTCCCCTCTTCTCTCTCTACCCCATCTACTGTAATTCATTTCTCCCCCTTGTATTATTTTCCCTTTCCCCTCACTTCCTCTTGTATGTAATTTTGTATAACCCTGAGGGTCTCCTTCCATTCCCATGCAATTTCCCTTCTCTCTCACTTTCCCTCCCACCTCTCATCCCTGTTTAATGTTAATCTTCTTCTCATGCTCTTCGTCCCTACTCTGTTCTTACTCTCCTTATATCAAAGAAGAAATTTGGCATTTGTTTTTTAGGGATTGGCTGGCTTCACTTAGCATAATCTGCTCTAGTGCCATCCATTTCCCTGCAAATTCCTTGATTTTGTCATGTTTTAGTGCAGAGTAATACTCCATTGTGTATAAATGCCACATTTTTTTTTATCCATTCATCTATTGAAGGGCATCTAGGTTGGTTCCACAGTCTTGCTATTGTGAATTGTGCTGCTATGAACATCGATGTAGCAGTGTCCTTGTAGCATGCTCTTTTTAGGTCTTTAGGGAATAGACCGAGAAGGGGAATAGCTGGGTCAAATGGTGATTCCATTCCCAGCTTTCCCTTTTATACTTTACATTTTAAGGACAGAAAAATATTTCCATGGAGAGGTATAGATTGCAGTGATTTGAGGAAGGAGCTGGAGATAAGGAAGAAGAGAGCATGGATTATTCTTTCAAGAAATGTAGAAGAACAGGAAATAGGAAAATAAAAATGGTAGCTCAAAGCAAGTGTGAGATTATATTTAATGGATACAGAAACTGGGCCAACTTGCCCATTGACAAAAGGAGTCAGTGGCCAGAGATGGACACAAGGACCAAATGGAAAGAGGTCGTCTGGGGATGAAAAGAGGAAGAGGCCATCATTGGTTTGTATAGAGGAGAAACGAGCTTAGGCAAGAAGTAGAGCTGTCTCTTTGGTGCCAGTTGGCAGAGATGCATGTGCCCATTAGATAGTAAAATTAATAATGATGAAAATGTAATGAATGTACATAGTGATGTGCAAGTCTTGTTCCAAGTGCTTTATGTACATTTTCTCACTTGATCTTCACAACAGCTCTATGAAATAGGTACTTTTATCATTCCCATTTTATAAATGATGAAGCTGGTGCACAAAGGGGTTGGTTAACTTATCTAATCAGGAAGCCGGTGGGTGCTAAAACTGAAACTCAAGTTTGGGAAGTTTTTAATGTTTCTTTATTATTTGCTAGGAAGTTACTTAAGTTATGGGAAGAATCTGTCTTCTTATATTATCCCTTATAATTTGAAATTAGTTTTATAGAATCATTTTTGCGAAAATGTATTTTTAAATATATAAATACCATTCACTGAAAATTAAACTCAGGCAAAAATTTAAGTATAGAAGTATATATGAACTAGACGTGATGGAGGATGCCTGTAATCCCACCAAATCAGGAGGTCAAGGTCAGCCTCAGCAACTTAGTGAGACCTTGTCTTAAAAAAGGGGGGGGGTAGTATACAGTGTATAAGAATGGGGGAATATAGCTAAGTGGGTTAAAAAAAAGGACCCTGGACCCTGGATTCAATCCCCAGTACCAAAAAGGAAAAAATAAAAGCATATATGAGGTTCTTTGGTAAAGAGCTATTAAAATCATAACTTTTTATAGTCTTAGATCAGTTAAAGATCTGATTGATTGACATGGTAAATCAATTTAACTATCAATTTCTATTCTTTAATAACAAAATCTTTTGAAAATACTTTCTTCATTTAGAAATAAAAGCAAAATACCATGTCAAATCAATCTCAGTCTGATGCGGGTTACAGACAGGTTTCAAGAAAAATATACACAAATGAAAGAAAAACTTGCCCAAACGCATTTTGAGAACCTTGAAAGATTTCGAAAACTCAAGGAAGAACAAAGATATTTTAGTATGGAAAAGTTTTTATAGAATAATTTTTCCAGAAATTCATTAGTGCAGAGTATACTATTTGAGATTTATGCCTATTGTACACATTGCATAAGCAGTAAAATAACACAATTTGCATTTTACTGAAGCATGACTTTGCCCTGCCCTCCTTTCCCCCTTCTCCTCAACCTCACTCTTGCAGTCTATCAAGTCCACTGGTGAGTGAGAACAATAACTGCTTTCTCTGTCTGCTTGGCAGAACAACTTGGTCTCTGTCATGGTGGAAGTTCCTTCAATTGCTTTAGCAATGGAAGTTTTCTACTAGTTTCCCAAATGATCAAAGGCTCATGACCTTGGTCAACCCTGAGGGAGTCAAAGTCGACATTTCCCCCTTTTTCCACTCCTACCCTTCCCTTTTTCCCTCTATTGGGTCAGTTCTCTGCTTGCTTCCTTTTGTAACCATCTTAAGCATCTCTTAACTCCTTCCAGCAACTTGCTTTCTGCTTAGACTAACTCTCTACTTCTCACATTTCTTTGAAAATCTATAACGATTTGCATATTAAAGGACAAGAGAGGATAATGAGGAGCCAAATCATTGAAGACTTTTAAAGAGAATTTGAGGTAGCTGAGTGTATGGAGTATGTAAACTGGAGGCAAAGAATTACAGTTATTCCTATTGTAAAATCACTTTCTAAATTATTATGCTTAAGATATATGAAATTAATATAGCTTAAATGTTGTGAGCTCTTTGGGGAAGAAGGAGAAGATGAGAGGCAAACTCTAGAAGATCTTATGCTTCTATTACATGCCTGGGAGGAAGGGCACTTGTAAAGTCTTAAATTGGGACAAAGTGCTGGACTCTAGTTCATATAGGACCAGCCAGTCCAGCTTTAAAGTGCCAAGTGCAATGCAGAAAATTTCCAAAGAAAGTTGGGAAAAAGGAAATATGATGTCATTAAATATTCTAAAATAAATTATATTAAAAATGATCATAAGAAGCAAATAAGCCAAAAGAGAGAGCCTATGACTTCCTTAAGAAAAAGAGATAAACTTATTTAAATTAAATAATAATTCGCAGTTGAGAGTATGAAATGAGAAAAACTTAAATTATCTACAACTTTTACATTTAAATTTTTTTTAGTTTGTTTTTTTAGTTGTTGATAGACCTTTATTTTGTTTATTTATATACAGTGATAAGAATTAAACCCAGTAGCTCACACATGCCAGGCACCTGCTCTACCACTAAGCCACAGTCCCAGCCCTTAATTTTTACATTTTTAATGATAAATTATATTTTTGATTCTTGAATGTAGAAACTAATGGTCTTATGGGTTCTAATATTCTTTAGTGGTAAAGACATGGTAAGTTTCATATGTTGCCTCTTAAATCATTTGTTTTTAAAATATTTTATCTGATTTTAAAGATTTGGGGGCTTTTAAAACTTTAAATTGCACCTTTCTTCTTAAAATAATTACTATACACTGATGAAATGATCCAATAATGACATGTAATTTGGTGTCTATTTAGTTTCTGAAGTAGCCTCTAATTCATGTTCAGGTGTGACTGGGTTTTTGGGGAGCTGTCATTTCTATTGGGTTTCCCAGGAGTCCTCATAGAGTCTGATTCCTAGACTGAGTTTTTCCTACAGACCATATTCAGGGATAGAATTTTCACTTTCTTGGATTGTGCAGATCATGAAGCTGGACTTGGGAAACAATATAATATTCATATCTGCACCACCTTTATTATCCTTTAGTATTATCATGTGGGATGAAAATGTACATACTTGACAGATATATTTGGGGACTTCAAAACGGTTTTAACCTTATAATTTCCAAAGTAAATCATATTGACCACTGCCTCCAAACTACACAGTTGTGATACCTAGTCTATTGGTCAATTGCTGAGTTCTAAAATTTTCAATATAGAAACTGTATGTCTGTTTATCTGTGCATCTATTACATTACCTATTCTTCTGACAAACTGAAAAACTAAATTAATGTATATGGGATACTCAGCAACGCTTAAGCAGAAGACGACAAAATGAAATAATGGCCAAAATCCAAGCAGCCATCATACAGATTCCTAAACCTACATCCAATCGTACTTTGAAAGCACTTGAGGCACAAAAAATGCTGAAAAAGAAAAAAGAGGCAGAGGTAAGTGATGATCCTTACTATTATGTTGTGTTTATCATAATTTTTTTTAAAAAAGATCTTTCCCTAAAGTATTAGAGAACTGTGAAATTTTTGCTTTTCAAATTACCTCTAGCCTTGTCCCTTCTTAATCAAAATTTCTCTAGTCTATGCATATACAATCCATTTTACACTGTTATTTGTAGGTTTTATAGAGAAGTATCTTTTGGCCAGGCTTGGCAAATTCTTATTAAATGGCAGCACTGGTCTAGACTCCTTGTTCAGAAGCAATACACACACGCACGCACGCACGCACGCACGCATGCACGCACACGCGCACACACACACACACACACACACATGCACGTGCACACAAACACCTTTATTTTACTTATTTATTTATTTTTTTATGTGGTGCTGAAGATGGAACCCAGTGCCTCAATGTGCTAGGCAAGTGCTCTACCACTTAGCTACAGACCCAGCCCCTGTTTAGAAGCATTCTATGGTTGCTAACAAAAGGGATCAGAATGTGTCATGACTGCCATGGGTGCACCATACCTTATAAAATACATACACCTTATATATCATTTTTCCTCAGGATGCAGCACAATTTTGCTATGGATCCCAGGAATATTAACTGGGATCCCTATGCTATCAGTATATTTCAATTCAAGATTCCTACACTGGTGGTATTTTACTAGATCAACTTTCAATCATTACAATAGGATAAAATCTGTTTATATTTCATAGGAGATCAATACTACAATTTGATAGTAACTCTTAATTGTTGATATAATCTTGTATGACTTAAGAAGAAAAAGAGCTACCATTTAGTGTACATCTACTATATTTTAAGATGTAGGTTGGCATTTCACATTATCTTTAATTTGTAAATAACTCTCTTAGTAAAATGTTATTTTCCCATTTTGTAGATAAGAGAACTTAAACTCTGAAAGTTGACATGTTTTACTCATGCTCACCAGTGTGGATAAAGCAGAAATTGATAGATCTCTCGATTATTCCTGAATCCATTAACCCAACACATTTCTATTTTCCACACACACACACAAAAAAAAGTCCTTGTACCTTGTATTCTAAAAAATACCATGACAGAGGCTTTTTGCTGACCTCATTTTGCTATTTAACTCTCATATTTCTCTGAGTTGATCAAAGTTTATTAATAAGGATTTGTAATGCACAAGGATAAACTGATTTTCAGAGAACAAATGAATAGTATAAATAAGGTTGCATTGATTAAGACATCCACGTCAACAATTTTTAGAGCAATATTTATATCTCTCAAATCCATGCTCTGACTCTGATATTCTTCATTTTAATTCACTGTCCTTTGGTGTACTATTAGAATTGTGAACTAAATGATTCAGGTTAGGCAGTTTTCCTATTTTGTTAACCTAGTCTAAAATAACAAATTGGAATTGTAAAAATGTTCTAGAATGCAAATTTTCATATCTTGGCTCCTAATTATCTTGATTAGTATGTCACTTTATAAACTTAAATGAAAATGGTAAATAAAGATTTTCAATGGTTCCAGTTAGGGCACAGAACTAATGATGATTTTTTTCTTTAAAGGATGTGGCCAATGAGATTAAGAAGTTTGAAGCATTAATAAAAAAGGATCTCCAGGCAAAAGAAAGGTGGGCTATGAGCTATTTTAATAATCACAGAACTGTATTCATAAACTTTAAATAGTTTTGAAATAGTTTATCTGGTATAACAATTCCAGGAATCTTTCACTGTGGAGAATTTTTATAAGATTAAAGAAAGATGTACCATGTTTATTCTAACTTCACACACTTTTTAAAAAACATTCACTAAAATTATTTCAAGATACTACTAAGTGAAATGTGTCACAGCAAAGCCTTCATTCAACTCGAGTTTGATTTTTCATGTTGCATCCTTAGCATTTAGCACAGGGACCAGCAATAAAGAGTTGTTGAATGCTTTGTTGACTGACTATTACAAGGACCATCAGCTTGGTGGGTTCTTGGAAAATAGTACCTCCTTAATAAATTTTATTTTCCTAAAGATAAAGATCCTGTTAACCCTTTGCTTCCTATTGAAGGTCATTCAATAAAGAGTTGTTGAATGCTTTGTTGACTGACTATTACAAGGACCATCAGCTTGGTGGGTTCTTGGAAAATAGTACCTCCTTAATAAATTTTATTTTCCTAAAGATAAAGATCCTGTTAACCCTTTGCTTCCTATTGAAGGTCATTGATGATGATTCATTAGAGACTACATATTTTAGAAGCAATTTGGTTTTTCTTCTGCCTTTTAAAATGAAAACTATCCAAACTCTATTCATTTATATTTTTTAGACTATGAAAGAATTCTGTTAAAAAATAAAACAGAAACAAACTACAATGTCGGCTCCATATTAGTATTTCTGAAGGAAGGAGATACAAAACCAAATGAGGAGAAATAAGGAAAAAGGAATAGAAATAGTGGAAAGGTCAGGAGTGGAAGGAAAGAAAGTCAAGCAGAGTGGAGATACTTAAACTGTTTTTTGTTTTTGTTTTTTCTACTGGGGATTGAACCCAGGGGCACTTTACCATTGAGCCAAATCCCCAGCCCTTTTTGTATTTTATTTAGAGACAGGCCTCACTAAGTTGCTGAGGGCCTCACTAAGTTGCTGAGGCTAACTTTGAACTTGCCGTCCTTCTGCCTCAGCCTTTTGAGTGGCTGGGATTACAGGTATGTGCCACTACACTCGGTTGCAGAAATTTTGGATGCCTTGATCTGATCCTCACTCTCATTCATCAATAGGCCTTCTTAACATGTAAAAGCAGCATAATCCACACTGACTCATCTGTGCATCCGCCAAGAGAACCCCATTACACCCACCCTGACTTTGATCCATGAAAAACTCTACTTATCCTCTTTTACTCATCTCACCAGTCACATGCTCTAGAGTGATAAACAGCTGATGCCCATCTCAAAATACTGAAATACATGTTACTTGTTGGTAAATCATTTTCCCCATACCTTCTTTGCTAGGACCCCTCAATTTCAAGAAATTTTGCAATTAGAGTTAACATGAAGCACAGCTGTGTCCTCCAAGCCCTTCCAGCATCTATTTTGATTGATTAGTGTCCTTGACATGTCTGTTATGAAATGTTTTCAAGATCATCTCTGAACTATACAGCTACAAATATTTACCCTGTTTCCTATTGCCCTTGCAACACAGCCTGACCCCAGGTCTGTATTAGTTACCTTTAGAAATCTAAAAACAACAAGGGTTAAATTAGAGAAGTGTTTACTTCTCTCTCATGTAACAGAAATTGTTAGGTGCGCACTACAGAATGTGTGCTGGAGCTCCAACGTCATCAAGGGCCAAAGATCTTCCTTACTTCACTTTTTCTTCATTATGCTGTCACATTTGTGATACAAGACAGCTTTTTGGGTCTTTGGACAGTAGACCCTCAGGAAGGAAGATAGACAAAACATAGTACCTCCTATCTGAAATAACTCCTTTGGAAAGCATTTGCAGATGCCCCATAACATTTCTGCTTATAGCTTACTGGCTACGATTCAGTCACATGGCATATTTATCAAAATGGGAGACTGGGAAATATAGTCTGGCTGGGGATGTTATTCCTCTGAATAAAATTTAAACTGTTTTGAGAAAAAGGGAGGGCCACAGAAGTATATAATGCAGATTCCTTCTTTACAGAAGAGCCACTGTCCTAAGCAGTCAGATATTCATCTGGGAGTTCAGAGAATGCCTTGCATCATCAAAGGTCAGAACAAAGTGGCAGTCCATGTAGCCACCCTTAAAAGCACAGTCTAGTGACTTGTCATCACTGTGTGTGGTCTATTGTCACAGAGGTGTGCCTTTCCTTACATGTGGTTAATCAACAGGCTACCTGTTATTGACTTCAAACAGGAGAGGCAAGAACAAAGAAGCCAAGGAGGCAGCAGGAAAAAGAGAGAGAAGTTCAGAATCTCTAGGTAGACTGCAGATCCAAAAATGTGAAAGAACAAAAGAGTGTTGGGCCTAGAAAGAGGGCTATGTGAAGGACCTCACAGAGATTGCATTCAGAAACAGGGGGAGCAAATGAAATCTCTGATAAGCTCTGGGTGTCACACTGCAGATCTCATAGTTGCTTCACTGCTGTGTTCACAAATTAACAGAGAACTCAAGGAAGCTTCTCTGGAGGTCTTCCATAGTCACAAGTAATGATGTGTAGTCACCTTGTTTTTTAAAATCTAAAACAAAAATTATTGTCCTTAGTGCATCCAAGACTTCTTTAGATACAGCAGACCATATAACTACTGATTTGTTAAACACTTACTCGGATGATGACTACATTAAAAAAATCCAGAAGCGCTTAGAAGAAGATGCTTTTGCAAGGGAGCAAAGGGAGAAAAGACGGCGGAGGTTATTAATGGACCAGTTAATAGCCCATGAAGCACAGGAGGTAAGATACTTAGATGCTTAAAGGTGCTGGGAACTTTACACACTTTCATCTTCTATATACACAAATATGTACCTTATACATGTATTGTCTGCATCAAGTGTCACTGGTCTATCCTCACATCAGAATAGCAAATATTCCTAGGGGGAAAAAAACCTACATGTTTGTTAAAGAACCTAAAATCTGTTGATGGTTGCACAAAATTGTGAATTTATTTAATACCACTGAGTTGTACACTTACAAATTGTTGAGATGGTAAATTTCACCTTATGTATGTTTTACCACAATAAAGAAACACCGATGAAAAAAGGATCTAAAATCTATACTATCCGCATGGTCTCTTGTTACTTCTAGAAGTAAAGAGAACTTCTGGCAAAAGAGGTGTTCATCTTCAAAATTTGTTCATTAGTCTACTCCAGTGGTTCTCAAAATGTGGTTCCTGGACCTGCAGCATTAGCATCACCAGGGGTTTTTAGTAAAACAAATAACTGGGCCCCACCCAGCTGAATCAGGCACTGTGGGTGTGGGTCCCCATGGTGATTTTGATACAGTTACAGTAATAGAATCACTGAGCAATTTTTACACGGAACACACATTCCCTTTACCTCTTTGGTGCTCTGGGGACTTTTGTGAGGCCCAGAGATAGCATGAAGAGTAGTAATAACAAGAAACTTGATTTCTCCCACCTTACTATGTAGAGAGGATTTGTAAACAGGCAAGGACATTCAAGGATAAATGCTATAAGGTGATGGGGGGAGGTAGGTGACCCAGAGCCAGAACAGGCTGGTCCACCTAGCCTGGTGCAGAGGGGGCGTCTGAAGAACCACAACAGAAGCATGGAGAAGGGTCAGGAGTTAACTAACTGAAGTTGGGAATGGATGTGGGGGTGGAGGTGAGAGGGTTACCAGGGGTTATGAAGATGGTGGAAGGTGAAGTGAGTTTCCAAAAGAGAGAAGATTATGTGGAAAGGAAGGCTCAGTGCTTTTATTCTGATTTTTTTTTCTTTTTTTCTTTTTTTTTTTTTGATACTGGGGATTGAGCCCAGGATACTTAACTATTGAGACAGATCACAGCCCTTTTTATTTTATATTTTTAATTTTGAGACAGAGTCTCACTAAGTTGCTTTGGGCCTCATTAAGTTGCTGAGGCTGGCTTTGAACTTGGGATTCTCCTGCCTCAGCCTCCCAAGTTGCTGGGATTACAGGCATGCATCAGGGCAGGCTCAGTGCTTTTAGCTAACTAAAAATCAAGTCATGTGGCAGGAGTCACCAGAGACCAAATCATGATGAAAACATAGAGGAAGAAAGGAGATTTTACAATTTCCTATTTGAGTGCAAAGAGGAACAAGAGTGATGAGGTCAGACTTGCCTTTTAAAAGTTCATTCTGGCTTAAATTTGAAGAATATTATTGCATGAGGGCAAAACAAGCCGTAGCTATTGCTGTAATCCAGATAACAGATCATCCCACTCTGAATTTAGAGTAATGACAGTGGGGATTAAGGGAAATGACTTCAAAAGAGATGGTTTAGAAGCAAAATCAATATAATTCAATGGCTTATAGACATAGGGGTATTAGTAAGTGACACAAAAAGCCAAATTTCTAGCTTGTGCACCTGGATGTTGGAGTTGTCATTTGCTAAGATGATGGAAGCAACAGGGGTGGGAGGGTGTGGCATCAGTGGTAATGCATCCAGGATGAATGTGCATGTCTAAGATATGAGAACCATTTGAAGTTGCCTCTTCTGTTCACCAACAACATGAGTCTGCTCAGGGGTCTATTACCTAAGCCACTGTGTAAATATGAGGAAATAAACTATTCAAGGGTTCCACTCCTTACTCACTCTAGGACATCTCTTTGTGTTAAAAGGTTATTTCTTCATATTCACATATTTTTTACTCAGCTTGGTCATCTTTCTTTTATTTAGAATCATAAATTAAGAAAATTAAATAATTGAAAAGATCTCTTTAAACTTACATATTCCAAGCTTTATCATTTAGCAATGGAAAGTTGGACACACATTGATGTTACAAAACACTTGTGTGTTGGTGGTAAGGTTTTCTCAGCCTAAAATTTAGGCCTGATATTTACCTGGAAAGTAGGGTGAATAAAATCTATCTTGCTTCCCACACTTCCCATTAGGATAGTGTTAGTATTGATTGTGAAGATGTGAAGACTAAAGCTAGAGCTTTGTTTACCAGTTTGGGATTCCAAACTGGTACACAAGACCCAGGGTTCTGGGTACCTCCTTCACGGTAACCCCATTTCCTGCTACTGCTTCTCTATGGCTGGGGAAGCTGCTGTCTTCCTAGAACTGGGCCTGGGGCCTGCAGCAAGGGTTCTCTGCTGTCATGGCCTCCTGTACATGGAGTGCAGTGTACCCAGCTTCCCTGTGCCACTGACCCAGTGGCATGAGTGCACAATGGTGGGGTGGGTTATTTTCATGTGCCACATGGCCTGTTTGTCCATCTGTCCTCTATCTTCAAAGAGAAAATGCCTATTTATTCGGGCTAGGCCCTCCTCTACTTCCTTCTGGTACCCCTGCATTTCAACAGGAAGACATGAATCCTATCAGCCCTGGATGCTTTTCTTCTGGCTCCATTTTCATGAATCTATCAAATATGTCTCAAAATATCTCCCTCAGCTGTCGCAGTTCTCTGTGGAATTCATATGCCCTCATCTTAGTGTAGCTGGTGAGGACAACCAGAGCCCTGAGCATGAGTTGTAATCCTTCCCAGTGATCCCTCAAAAAGGGGAATTCTGTGGATTAAATTATGACATTTAGTTAGAAAGTTTACTTTGGCTTTTTGGAGCATAAGTGTTATGAGTGGGAATGGAGGGGAAGGAAGGCACAGTAGGAAAGGTAATGTCACCAAGGTCAGGGGTGCCAGTGGGTACAGAAAGGAGTAGGGGTGATTTTAAACCATGCATAGGTTATATGATAGATGACTACTGGAAGAATTAGGTATTAGGAGTAGTAAAAGAGACTTAGGTTGGCCCTGTTATCTTACAACACAGGGTTCTTATAGGATCATCACCTGAGATAGGGAAATATGGGAAAAGGACCAGGTCTGAAAGGGGATTAGGGAATTTGGTTTTTAACTCGGTTGGGTTTTAAATACTTCAAGGTGTTTGAATGAAGACTTTCAGACTGGGAACACAAGAAAAGAAAAAGAAAAGAAAAAAATAAAAATAAAAGCACTGAGCCATTTGATTAGTTTCTTGGTTAATTCTTGGCCCCCAATCAGACATCTCTGTCTGCCAAGAACCTTTCCTACAATATTTTCTTGGAGCTGACATTTGAATGTCAGACCCCTCCCTCACTTCATAGCTTCAAGCTCCTTGAATATTTAACTGGGTCTTTCCTGCAGTAGCCCACTCCTCCATGAGAGCTGCATGGGCCTCTTTGAAGAATTAAGCAATGGCTGTGGACCTATGTAAACTTCTAGTTCCAACTCATGGGAGAAGCAGAGAGCCTGGCAGTCAAGTTGATACGATTCTGGATTGTAGATTTGTTTAAATCCTCTCCAAACATAGAAAATATAATTAAAACTGAAGTGAGTCTTCTATGATTTTTCCATTTTGTTCATGGCAAACATCCATGTTCTAGGTTGAATGAACATTTATAATCTATCCTGAGCTCCTAATAATAACTTATATCTTAATTTCTATGAGAAAATATATCCTAAATTCCATTGAGATTTGGGGAAACAGACTGTTTTTAAAATGAGAACTCCTTGTACAATAGAATAAAAAAATTTATATTTTCCACTCAGCTTTTGAGTATCACACACTTTCTGGTTCTATATAATGAGGATTCATATGGATAGAATTGACTTAGCCATAGTAATTTCCTTCTCTTTTTCCTACTTTAACCATAATGTGTTATCATCTAGCAATAATCAAAGTATAACTGACCAACTCAATGTTCTTCCTAGGGGCTAAATGACCAGATCTAATCTTGTCAGTTACATTGCCTTGCCACATAAACATAGCCTCATCATCTAAACGTCACTTGAAATAATAAAATATGTTTATATTTAAGAAAAAAAAATCTTTGTTGGGACTGTGCCTCATGTATCAAAACTACCCACCAAATGTGGTAAACGCTTTGGCCTGGGATCAGCAGGGCTTGCTGCTACGTCTTTGGCCGGTTGGTAGAGTTGACTGACTTATGAAAACTGTCAGGTCCTGCTAAAAAGACTGGTGTTTTCCCCAAAAAGATGTCTCATTTTTTAGTAGACCAGACTATGAACTTGGTGGAAGTGGAAGGGAGAATGAAGGAATCTGACCTCACATGTTTCTTTTCTTTTTCTTTTTTTTTTTAATCTTACATTTTATGTTTTGATTTGGGGGCTGGTGTTCCACAGGTCAATTCATACTCCATATTTAAAGAGAAGAGAAATAGAGTCTACTTTTTGGTTGGGATGCCTGAAGGGAAATACTGCAAGGCTATGAATGAACAGAAGGGAAGAACTTGTGACCATTTTTACATTCTGCCTCACTGCCAGTATTGGATCTGAGTAGGAAAACAATTATTAACATTAGTTGCTCATGATGTTATTTACCCCATTTCTCTTACCAACAGAAAAAAAAATCATATACTTATTTCTTGAACTTAAATCTACATGTTTTTAAATAATGCCCAGATCCAGGCTTCATCATTTACCATAGTGTCATTTTTATTTGCGTTTTTGTTCTATTAAATATATAATATTGTTCCTGTAATTTTCTGATGGTAGAGACCATCTGAGACAGTGCCATTTAATGATTGGATGAATCATAAATCATTGTATTGTTAACATTAAACGTAAAACTCCATTGTTTAGGTGTTTGTCTAAGTCCCCATTGACTACTAAATTACCTCCTCTTTCCACATGATGTCTCTGTTTAGACACATTGAGAGGGCTTGATGTGGCCTGAGAGAACATCTTCCATCTTCAAACCTCTCATTGCTGCCTGTCATGAAATACACCTGCAAAACAGAGCTATTTCCCCAAAACTACACAATCGGGATGCAAGATCCAGGACCTCTGATTCCTGCTTAATTTTTTTCCCACTCTTTTTACTGTCCCTCCCCTTATATTATCCTAAAATAGATAAATACAACTAGTTTCCATTTCAGATTATAACCACTCATATTTTCAGAGATAAGTCAGTTATTTCCACTGAACTTGTCTCTATATCCTATCAGTATTAACATTCTTTCAGATTTTAGCCTTTCTTTATACAGATATGGAGATGTCCCCCACAGGGAACTAACCAGATCTGCTCATTTCCTGGACAATGTCTGCCTTTTTTTTTTTTTACAGCTAGTAGTTCTGTTAGAATGCATATAACACATTTCAAAACTTCTGAAAACATGCTTACAAATTGAGAATCACATTGCTCATTTGTAAAACCTTGGGAGAAAAACACCTAACTTGTTTAATCAGATTTTAAAAGAAGTAATGATTCATTTTAAAGTAATTGTGAGTTTCAAGACCATTATAATTCTAGATAACAAAAGTTGTGCAACCTCTTCTGGGAATTTTCTTTTTTATAATTTGTCTTTTGTCATGTTCAAGTTTAAATCAAATGGCAGAAATTGATTTATATGAATATTAAGCCTTTTACTTATTATTTAGATATGGGCTTCTTAGCCCAATGGGAAATTTGGATGTGGCTTTGATAGATAATTAGTCTCTGGCTGGTGTTTGCAGGAGGCTTATCGAGAGGAGCAGTTGATTCACCGACTAATGCGACAGTCCCAGCAGGAACGCAGGATTGCTGTGCAGCTCATGCATGTGCGGCATGAAAAGGAAGTTTTATGGCAAAACAGAATATTCAGAGAAAAACAATATGAGGAAAGACGACTTAAAGATTTCCAGGATGCTCTTGATAGAGAAGCGGTAAACATTTTCTCCCTTAAAAACCTTTCTGAAGTTTCTTTTGACCCTTTCTACCAAATCATGGTAAACAAAGCTGTATTTTGTTGTCAGTTGCCAAAAGAGAGTTATTTTTTTATATGACCTGATAATTTGCCATCCATTTTTATTCAAATAAACTGCATTAACAGAGAAGATACCCGCTACCTACTGTACTCCCTTCTTTTCTTCCCAATTCTATAAGAAACTAAGTGTTGAATGATCACCATCAATCCTTCTGTTCTATGTCTCTGGCTATTTTAATTATCTGAAGCTCCTTATCCAATTAATTCCTCAGGAAGGGTTCATGGCAACAGTATTCCCTGATACGAGTGTGTACCCTCTATATGCGATTGTTAGTTTTGCTATCTATAAAATGCTTACTTAGTTCACCATTTTCCTTGAATATCTTAAATACACTAGCCCATTTTCTTCAGGTATAGAATGTTACTGTCAAACTGGTGATAATCAATTTTTCATTTCCTTTAATCGTTATTTTTTTTCCCTCTATATACCCAGAACACTTTCTTTCTTTCAAAGTCCACTTGTTGCTAACAGAAGCACAGGTGTTGTTTCTCCTCAGTGAATAATCTCAGACAGTGAGATCTTTTAAGCTGCTTGCTTTCAGCAAGACACGATTAGTTTTCCATACACCAACCTTACCTTCTGGTCAAACAAGACTTTTCAGACCAACATTGTATTATTTCTTCCTCAGGACTCTAAGAGTCATTGGCCTAGGTTCCTCTGGAGTGTTGCACTTGACAATGTTACATGGAAACCAAGATAGAGCTTCCAGGCATGCTGTTTGCTATGATGGTGCCATTCTTAGAAATATCATTTAGAAACTATCATACTCTCCAGAGTCAGGAAAGTAATGTTCTTCTTTGTAGAACAGGCAGACCCTAAATGGTGGAGGTGGGGATCCGTACCACATGAACTTGAGGTGCATGAATGCAGACCTCCAGGGTCCTCTTAGGCCTTAAGAACTGAACTATCTGATTGTTTCCTCCATCTCATAGGTAAGAGTGGACTTGAAGAGTGGACTTGAATGTATTGAATAGTATTCATTTACATTAGAAATGACATGTTTAGTTATCTTTCTAACTCACTGTTTGGAAAATAGGTTTCCTTCACAAGCGCAATTAATTAAAAGCAAAGCTCTTTTTAGTTGGACTGTGCTCACTAGGATGAAAAGCATCACCACATCACCTGTTATTTGTTTATTTATTTATTTCCTTTCCCACCTCTAGCTTCTCTCTTTCAAGAAGGCATATTTCTGTGTTGCCCAGGCTGGCCTCAAACTCCTGGGCTTGAACAATTCTACTATCCCAGCCTCCTAAGAAGCTGAGATTACAGGCAGGTGCCACTGAGTCACCTCACTGGTTCTTTCTTTAACTGAATTTGAACTGACATCAGAGGATTTGGACACTCAGTCCTGCTAAAGCCTCAGAAACCTAAGCAGGGAGGTTCTGAAGCACCTGAAACAAAGGACAGTCCCTCCTCTTACACAATTACCTTTTCTACAACTGAGATATCTGCTGTTCTGGCATCTCTTTCTGATAGATGCAGGATTTGAGTTTTTACCCATAAATATTGAATTTTTCAACTCTTCCAACAACAAATAGCTGGTATATAAGAAAGAGCCCAGTAAAGGTGCTGAATTCAATTTGTCCAATGAATACTGCTACTTTTTCGTTCTACAATCATTCACTAACTACACAAAATGTATTTACTAAAGCACCATATTCTTCCACTTCCTGATTGTGAAGAAGGTAGGATTTTTTACATTGCTGTTTTTCTTTAGTTTGTATTTGCTGTTCTTGTAGTTTTTATTATTGTTTGTGGGTGGCAGGAGGGAGTGAATTCTAGAAACAGCTTTACGTTTATGATATTTTTTTAAAGTTTCTGAACAATGTTTGCAGACTATCAATATTTGTGTTATTTATATAATTGTCTTGACTTGCTGTTCTATGGTCAACTTCTCTTAAGTTCTGCTGTGGAAAACAGTTTCCTAGTTATTCTCCTACTTTTCTGGTATCTCCTTAGCCTCTTTTGAAGGCCCTGTCCATTCTGAGACCAATGCATTTATTGTCAGGGTTCCTCAAAGCTTAGTTCCAGGCCACATTCTTTCCTTGTCTTATTCCTCAATCCCATCCACAACCATGAGGTGAAATTCCCGCAATAGACCAATGACTCATTCACTTAAGGTCTCTGCCCTCCGAGGTGTAGATCCATGGGTTTAACTGCTTCCTTGACACCTCTAGTCATATATTTCAGGGGCATTTCAAGTTCAACATGTTCAGGGTCAAATTTGTGATCTTCCTCACTAAACTTGTCATTTTCCAGGTTTCATAGCTCAACAAATAGCCTCAATATTTATCAGCTTTTGCAAGTCCAAACTTATGACCCACTGGAAACCAGCTTCACCCTTACTTCTCCATATCTAAAACATCCTGAAGTCCTATTAATTTTGTGTACTCACCTTGTCTTTGATATGTCTGTTTTTCAGAATCTATACCACCACTTCTGCTTTCTACAGCTACAGTGGTCTCCCTCATCCATTTTTGGTGTATATGAGTTGGTAGCCATAAGCTGGGGTATGAAAGGACATAACATTGTTTATGTTCTTTAACTCAACCTCAGCTGGGCTCCAGCAACCCACCTTTGCCCACACAGGTACACAGTGCCCCTGATATAAGGGTCGAGTCATTGGGGTTAACACTGCATTCTTTAGGCCCACGTCCAGTTGTTGCCACCGACACCACAGCTACCACAGTCCCCATGTGCCCCTTAGTGGCACAGCAGTCCTGGGGAGGCTGCTCCAGCTTTTTATGGTCCCCCAAAGTATCCCCTTTGAGGTTTTGCTGCTTCCAAGCTGTTGCCAGGTTACAGGATGTATAGATTTTTCTCTTTCTGTTCTTGCTGAAAACCTTCTTTCATCTGAGATACCTATATTATTTTGCCTTTGAGTTTGGTCTCTCACTAAAATCAGAAGAATCCTTCAACCATTTTGGCTTTTTGTACTACAGAAATTTCCTAAAGCAGCAGTTATTTTTTTTTTAACTGCTTAAAAGGAAGAAAGGGAGTAATTATAGACAACACACAGGTGGTTGATCTCCTCTCTCATTTCCTGCAATCCACTCTCAATTCTGCAGTCAGAGGCACCTTACTGATGTTCAGATTTGACCTTTGTCTTCTCACTCAGAATCACATCCCTGGCTCCCCATCAGCGACATACTGGTTCATGACCCTTCTTCTCCTTTGTCCCCTGGGCTCTGGCTCTCTCTCTCTGCTCTAAGATCCTTGAATAAGTCATCATTCCCCTGTTGCCACATGCCTTCATCAGTGAACTCACTGTTCAGAGCCCTGTGTACTTGCCTCTTCTTGTCTAGGTCAACACCCCTACTATGTGTCCCTATACTCACAGTCTATCCCTGGTGACACATCATAGTGTGTGATTTGTCATTTATTCATGTGGCTTTATGACTGTTTGCAAATCCTACTGCCATGATAGCCCCCAGGAAAGCAGAATTATGATTGCTTTTCAATTTTTTATTGTTTTTATTACTACATTATAGGTATACATAATATTAGAGTTCATTTTGACATAATCATGCATGCATAGAAAATAGTTTGCTCTGCAGAAGCCCTCTCCTAATGTCTGCTACATTTGAAAGGAAGAGGGAAAAAAAGAACTTTGTGATTTTAGCCTTCAAAAGGTTTTTAAAAATTTTTTTTTGTTCTCTTTTAAAATTAAATCTGCAGACCCCTTCCTTTAAGGCAATTGAACAGCCATTCTATATGGAGACAATTCCTGACTTTCAATTTCTGTGCCACCTACTATTATTGTTACCAATAATCAACTGCAATCATGTTTAACATTTTGAGCACTTCCTTTTGCAGGCTCTTTCTCTTCTGAGACCAATGCATTTATTGTCAAGGTTCCTCAAAGCTTAATTCCAGGCCAGATTCTTTCCTTGTCTTATCCCTCAATCCCTTTGAGTCAAGCGCTGCACTGCATTCATTACATGCACATTTAATTCTGAAACAGCCACAAGTAGACACAGCCCTTATTTAAATTTTACGCAGACGGAAAATGAAACATTGAAGGCTCAAAGTCACAGCTTGTAGTGCTGCAGCTGGAGCAAACCCTGCTCTATCAGACTCTAGAATCCAAGTTCATAACCACCGAGATTTGCTACCTCCCACTGACTTCCTTTTTTCTTTCCTTCTTTCTCTTTTTAGGGTTGCAACCTACTTTGCTGTCATGAGATAGGAAATTGTGGTGGGTTTCACACAGTTAGTGGTAGACACAGAAAAGGAGGGGAAGGAAGACAAGATAGCTGGATGGACAGGAGGAATGGAGGAAGGGGGAAGGAAAGAAAGGAGGGGAGAAGAAAGAAAGGGAAGAAAACACAGAATGAGGAAGGGAGGAAAATGGAGAAACAGGCAGTTGTTCTGTTGCTGAGAGGAGAGCCTTTTATTCCTCTTTGAGATTGGGTTTTCCTCACATTCTAAATGTTTCCAGATGTTTCTTAAAACCTGGTAAACCAACCTCATGACCCAGTTTAGTGACACGCTATCCATAAATTCTCATCTGATTTTCTTAGTCTCTTACATTTCTGTTTCCTGTAAACTCTTCACATCTCATAAAGCATGCCATTAAGCTTTTTATTTAAATTGTATTCTTTTTTTTCATGAAAATAAGGCTTACGAAACAATACAAGAATGGTAAATTCTGGTGTAATTCCTAACTGTACCAAATGTACTAAACAGAGTTCATCCAGGTCAACTTGGTTCCCACCAAAAACAAAACAAAACATGCATAATATACCAGCAACAGCAAAACAGATGGTGGCCTTACATACCAATTCACTGTCATGCACTCAGTCATTTCTGAATAGTATCATGATAAAAAGTACTTATTCTGACAAGATGGTTCAGGACATGCTAAGTATTGCTAATGTCCCCACTTTCAGAAATGGAGGTATAAGGAGGCTAAACAACTTGTCCAGGTTCTCACAGCTTTTGAATTCTGTACACAAGCTGGGGCTTAAATTCAAGTGTGCTTCCTCCAAAGCTCAAGTTCACTTCCATTTTTCCATTTTGCATTGACTGGGTGGAGTTACAGAAGGAGATAATCTTGATGGAGCAGATTAGCATGTGATCTAATTCATTAAGAAGCTGATGCAAGTATCAATAAGCAACATTTGGCCACTCAAACCCCACCAGTTGAGTATTGTGCACTCCCAGCTAGGCTAAGCTGAGTTGGACGTCTCCTCACCCTTTGTGTAAAGAAAAGGTCCTCAACCATGTAGAGGGTCTTGACAAAATGTTTAAATATTTTATTACTTTTTTCAGAAATAGATGTTTCTACAAATGAGGGTTATCAACTTGTTAAGACTACAACACCACAGGGTTTGTAGTTGCTATCATAACACACTTAACATATGTTGTCAAATGTGTTATGATCTCAAACCAGTATAATCAGGGAATTTCCAAAATGTTTTTGAAGTATGAATCAATATCATAGAACTACCTTGCTAAAAAACAAAGGGCAGATGTGTCTAGGTCAAGGCTCCTGGGGTGGGGGTGAGGGGCCATTTATGCTTCTGGTCTGTGATTCCTGTTTGCAACCTGTAAAACCAAGACATTTTTATGGAAGGTTTTACCATCATATTTATCATTAACCACATTTGCTTTCCATGCTCAGATCACTTCTCAATGTACTAGTTTGTTGATAACCTAAAGGTAGAATAATTCCTATATTATCTTTGCCTTCATACTCAATACTTAATTTATTATGGGGAAAGAGGTCATTCATGATTAACTTCTTCCTGTTTTTTTTTTAAGCTTTCATTATATTTAAAGGGTTGTTGTTTGTTTGTTTGTTTTTGACTACTGAAAAGATAACATAATTTTCATTTGACTCATTGCACAATGATAGTGGCTTAAAATATGTTTTTGCCTTTTTAGGCTTTGGCAAAACAAGCCAAGATTGATTTTGAAGAACAGATCCTGAGAGAGAAGGAATTTCATGCCCAGATTGCTATGGAAAGAGCTAAGGCTTCTTATAAAAAGCATTATGAAATATGTGCAGAAATTTTGGATCAAATTCTTGATTTGTCCACAAAAGTAGCAGACTATCGAATGCTGACAAATAAGTAAGTTCTCTTTCTATAATTAATACAGTTGAGACACCACAGATAATAAGAAAGGATAAGATTGTGAAGCAGACACTAGGTTGATGAGTAAAGAGAGACAAAGATGTTTCATACCAAGAAGTAAAGTCCAGGACCTCTTGATTTACTGAGTTGATTCATCTACTGACCAACTTTATTTCAGTGTTCATATGTCTTTTTCCATTCAGAATGTGTCGAATTCATCTTGTATATACAAGGACAACTATGATAATTTATTTGAAACACTTATAATTTACCAAAAGAGTGAATTTAAAGATTATTTCCCCAATTATTAAACCTACTTATTTTTATCACACTTTGTTTCTAGAAGAAATCAGAATATCTGTAAGGAAATATTTAAAAGTAAAAAAATAAATAAATATGCCAATGTCATAAAAAAAAGTCAAATCCAAATAAAAGTAGGAAGCTTAGAATAAGGGATAAATTGAAACGTAATTATATAAGCAGTTGTAGATTTGCCAGTCGTTCATTGCAACCAAGCTGTATATTTGACCTAACCTGCCCAGTGACCAAAGTGAAAAAAGAAACATGTTATATTATTTTTATTTTCCATGCCATTTCTCTACAAAATAAAAAATTGTTCTTGGCACTCTGTTCAGAGTAGTTGTTTTATATGTGATCTCACCACATACTGCACGGCGTAGGCTACTTTGTAAACAATGTCTTGGGCCAATGTGGTATCTGGACTCATAGACCTGTTTCTTATGGTGTATTTTGCCAAAAGCTGAAGCAGAAAGACACTACAATAGATCTAGTGAAAGCAGTTCCACAAGGTCAAGGATAATACAAGCCAGTTAAATTGGCATACCTCTCAAGTACCCAGGGTGAGATCTTCTTGAGACCCCACAATGAAAGGAATGAAAGCCAGATAGCCAGCAGGGTAGGACAGAAGAGGGAAAGCACCCCATGGCCCCTGTTCATAAAAAGCCTTTCTCCTCAGCTCTCACCCCTGTGGCCCTGTGTCTAGCCCAGTTTCATGTAAAAAAAATCTCCTAAATGAACTAATAAAGCCATGAGGACATTTTGAAGATAAAACTGAAAAAGGCATAAGATTGAGAAAAAGAAAATAAATTACACTGAAAAGTGAAAGGAATTAAAGAATAAGATTTAAAAATACTTTTCAGATTAATACAAATTCAACTGATCAGGAATTGTCAGAACAAAATTAGGAGGAAGCTAAAACATAAAAGGTTTAAAAGGGGAAAAGCGACACAAGTCATTATTATTGATTTAAAAAAGATTAAATGACAAAAAGCTAAAAGTAGGAAATTGAAATGTAAAAGTTATAAAATATTTTTAAAAGAGAGAAAATATAAGGCAGATTGATGCAGTACAGACTGCTCCCATAGAGTAACCTGACAAAGACCGAAACTTAGACAGTAACTACTTCACTCCATCCAAACTTCGCAGACAGAAGGCAGCCCCACCTCCAGCAAGGCACGCACACCTCCCCTACACTGAGCAGCTTCAGAGGAGCCTGGAAGAGAGTGGGGAGTCCCCAGCCCAGTAATAACTAGACCACTGCCACTACAGTGTCATTGGACACACTGTAAAGCCAAGTGCCACACTTGTCATTAACAAGGTGACACCTCCTCTTTCCTTTGCCAGAACAATGTCAGAAAGAAAAAAAAGAAAACAACAACAAAAAGTAGGTTGGGAATGTTGTTCAGTAGTAAAGCACTTACTTAGCATATGCATATGCCCTGTCCTAGGTTTGAGTCCCAGCACCACATAGAAAAAGAAAAAGAAAATAAAAAATTATATATATATATATATATATATATATATATATATATATATAGAGAGAGAGAGAGAGAGAGAGAGAGAGAGAAAAGGAAGGTAAAACTAGAGGTTTACATAAGATCTAACATAATATATTGCAAACATATCTAGATTTTTATTTAAAAAAATCACTCATCATGCCAAAAACAAGAAAGAGCTCAAACTTAATATAAATGGACAATCTATGACCAAGTGCAGTGACACATGCTTGTAATCTTAGTAGCTCAGGAGACTGAGGCAGGAGGATCAACAACTTCAAAGCCAGCCTTACCAACTTAATGAGGCCCTAAGCAACTTAAAGAGACCCTGTCTCAAAGTTAAAAAAAAAAAAAAATTAAAAGAGCAGGGGTGACTGGGGATGTGGCTCAGTGGCTAAGTGCTCTTGGATTCAGTCCATACCAAAAAAAAATTATATGGATGCTATTATAGGTTGAGTTGCATCCTCCCAAAAGATATGTTGAAGTCCTTTCCCCTGGTATCTCAGAATGTGACCTTATTTGGAAATAGGGTTATTGGAGTATGATTAACTAAGATGAGGTCATACTAGTTTATTCAACATGACTAGAGAGAGGAGAGATACAGACAGGGAGAGCACTGTCTTGTAACAAAGGCAAGCTGCAGTTGCAAGGCAAGAAATACCAAAGATTGTCAGCAAACCACAGAAAGCTATGAATGGCAAGGAAGGATTCAGAGGGCATGCAGCCTTGACAATGCTTTGGTTTCAGACCTTTGGCCTATAGAACTGTAAGACAATCAATTTCTATTGTTTTATGCCACCCAGTTTGTGGTACATTGTATAGAACCCCTGGGAAATGAATGCAGATGCCAACCCTGAGATGACAGAGATCTTAGAATTACCCGATAATGTTTGGATATGAGTGATGCCCCAAACTCCTGCTAATGCAGATATATTCAGAGGCATTATTAGCTTATTAGAGCTGTGACCTAATCTGTCCATCCTAATTTGAATGGATCAAATGATTGGTACCTGAAGGCAGATGGGCGTAACTGGAGCAGGTGGGTCATCATGGGGGTGTGCCCTAGGTTGTTCTCCCTGCAGCCTCTTCCTCTTCCTCTCCTCTCTGCATCTTTCTGTAAGCTGAGCAGCTGTCCTCTGCTGGGCCCTTCTCCCATGGTATTCTGCTTCATCTGAAGTCCAGAGCAATGGAGTCTGCCTTTTATGGACTGAGACCTCTGACACAGTGAGCCTTGAATAAACTTTTTCTCATCTAAGTTGTTCTTGTTGGCTGTTTTGGTAACAGCAATTAAAATCTAACCAAAACACCTGATAAAGATTTTTAAATAGCCATGGCAAAATAGTTTAGTGAGCAATTATAAACATGCTCAAAACAAGTGAAAATTTTAAAACTTATAAAAAATTTAAGCGTAGCTGAGATCATATAAATAAGAATTATATAGGAATTTTATAACTGAAAAATACAATAGTCAAAATAAAGAAAGAACTCAGTAGTTGGTCTTAACAGCAGAATGAAAGGGACAGTAGAAGGAATCAATGAACTAGAAAATAAAGCAATACAGATTTCCCAATCTGAACAACAGAGAGAAAGTAGACTGAAAAATAGTAAGAGTCTCAGCAACTGCTCACCCATGTTGCATTACTCAGCTTTCTGTCACTGTAATGAATATCTGAGATAAACCAACTTATAAAGAGAAAAGTTTTATTTTTGCTCAAAGTTTTAGAGGTTTGGATCCATAGTCGCTTGTTTCTATTGCCTTGAGCCTGTGGTGAGCAAGAGCATCATGTGGGTGTGCAGCAGAGGAGGTCTACCCACCTTAGGGCAGCCAGGAAACAAAGAGGGGAAGAAGCTGGGGTCACAACATCACCTCAAAGGGTACGCTTCCAGGGACCTCACTCTTCCCACTAGGTCCCACCACCTTCCAATAATGTCATTGGCTGGTGACCAAGTCTTTCACACGGGCCTTGTGGGAGGACATTAAGATCCCACCATCACTCATGCCATTGCAGTCCTAGAAGTAGAGGGGAAAAAGGATGGGACTGAAAGAGTACTTGGAAGAGTGCCTGAAAATTCCCCAAATGGAGTCTGCCTTTTATAAATTCAAAAGAACTTCAAAGAAGATAAACTCAAAGAAACCCACATAAAGGTGCTATCACAAGTAAATTTAAGAAACCATCATGAAAGCACCCAGAGAAACAAAACAGCTCACCTTCAGAGGCAAATAATTCAAATGACAAAGGATTATTCACCCAGAAAACATAATTTATAACATGATCTCATCATTTTATCAGTTTAGAAGTGGCATGGTGTTTTTTCAGAGCTAAAAGAAAAGAACTGAACCCAGAGTCCTTCACCCAGTGAAAATACCCTTTAGAAATGAAAAGGAAATCTGATTTTTGTCAGAATATGCTAAGAAAATTTGTTGCCAGCATACCTACAGTTAAATAAATGGTTAAAGGGAGTTCTTTAGATAGAAAAAATATATATATTTTTTTAAAAAAAGGACCTTAGAATGTCAAAAAGACAGAAAAGAACAAGGAAAGAAAAAAATAGGAGTAAATGCAATAGGATTTCCTTTTCCTCTTGAGAAAGCAAGTAAACAGGTAAAGAAAAAAAAACACAACACTGTCTAATGTAGTTCAAAATGTACATACAGGAAATATTTAAGAATTATATTATTAATGGATGAAAGTAAAGGAACTTCAAGGGAGGTAAGAATTCTATACTTAAACTGATAAAATGATGAGATAATATTATAAATTATGTAATGTAATGCCTAGCACAAGTACAAAAAATGTGCGAAGCGATACACTCAAAATCACAATTGTTAGGTCAAAATGGAATTCTAAGAAACATTCATATAACCCATGGGAAAATAAAAAAAGGAAACAAAAGTAAAAAGCAAAACAAAAAGCCTCCCCAAAGAAAAAAAACTAGATTGATAGACCTAAGCTGTAAAATAATCACCATATCTCTAAACATACCCATTAAAAGATAAGAGATTTTGGAGAAATAGATTTAAAAACATGATCAATCTATATGCTGTCCATGAGAAACTCATTTTAGAAATAATGATAAAGGCAGATCAGGGTAAAATAATGGAAAAATGTATATCATGAAAATACTAGTCAAAACAAAATAGTGATGACTATGTTAATATCAAATAAAGTAGACTCTAGGGCCAAGAAAATGACTAGAGTGGAAAGAGCCATCATATATTGTGAAAGGGTCAGTACACAAAGAAGATAGTAATCTTAACTGTATATTTACCAAACAGTAGAACTACACAGTATATGAAGCAAAAACTAGTAGAACTTAAAGACAAATGGAAGACCCACAATTATTGTTGGAGACTTCAATAATGGAGAGAAAACTAGACAAAAATCAGCAAAGGTATAGAAGAAATCAACACCACCAACTAATCAGATCTAATTAGTATTATTGTTGACTACTTTACCCATCAACATCATAGAATAAAATACTTTTCAAATGCCCACAGAACCTATAGAAAGATAAATCATTTATCTCCCAGGTCGAAGAACAAACACCAATAAATTTCAAAGAGTTCAAATCAGACAGTCTTCTCTGCCCACAGTAAAAAAAAAAAAAAAAAAAAAAAATCAGAAAATGAATAACATCAAGAAGGAAAACTTCAAACACTGGGAAACTCAACACACTTCTAAATATTCCTTGGATTAAGAGAAAATCACAAGGGAAATTTAAATATACATTTGATGACAACTTATTAAAATTTGTGGGAAATAGCAAAAACACTACTGGCAGAAATTTAGAGCATAAAATGTACACATTAGAGAGTAAGAACATTCCAAATCAATCTAAGCCCCCAAGTTCAAGGTTTCAGAGGCTTAGGTCCATGATTTTTTATTGAAGAAACCAGAATAAGAAGAGGGGAAGAAAAAAAAACATGCAAGAAAGTAATTAATAATGCACAGAAATAAATAAAACTGAAAACAAAGAGACAAAAACAATAGAATTTAACATAAATACCTGGTTATTTTAAAAGTTTAATAAAGTTGTCAAACCTTTAGCAAGACTAACAAAGGATAAAAGAGAGTTACCACAAGTTATTAGTATCAGAAATAAATCAGAGGATCACTTTAGCCCCTTAGGCACCAAAAGGTTAATGAGAGAATACTATAAATAACTAAACACACACATTTGTTAACTTAGAAGAAAGGTCCAATTTCTCAAAAAGTACAAATACCATGAATTGCCTCTATGACATACATAATTTGAATAAAGCTATATAGCTTTTAAGAAATTTATGGCTTGATTTAAAAGCTTTTCTCCAAAAGGAAATCTTCAGAACCATTTGGTTTCACTGACAGATTCTCCCAAACATTGAAGGAATTAGCACCATTCTACACAATATCTTCCAGAAAACGGAAAGGAAGAAATACTTCCTCACTTTATTTTACAAATCCAATATAACTGTGATGGCAAATCCAGACAAAAACATTAGCAAAAAGAAAACTAGAGATCATTATTCATTATGAATAGAGATGCAAAATCATTAGTGAAAAATTAGAAATAAAATTCAATAATATATAAGAAGAATCATATACCAAGACCAAGTAGGGTACACTCCAGGAACACAATGTTGGCTTAGCATTCAAAATCAATTAGTGTGGCCCATACATTAACAAAGAAGATATAAGTCACACTATCATATGAATCAATGCAGAAACAGTATTTGACAAAATACAACTCTCACTAATAATATCGAAATGTCTCAGAAAAAGAGTTATAGAGGAGCCTTCTCAGCTTGTTCAAGAGCACTATCAGCTAATTTATATTTAATGAGGAAAAACTGGCCACATTTTGCCTAAAATAGGAAATGAGGAAAAGATGTTTAATCCCTCCATTTTTATTCATCCTAGCCCTAGAAGCTCTAGCCAGTGCCACAAGACAAGAAAAAGAATGCAGATCAAAAATGAAGAAATAAAATTTGCCTACATTTGGGATTGACATGATTATTAACTTAGAAAATGCCAAGGCATCTACAATGAAATTCCCACAACAGCTAATAAGTGAGCTCAGCAAGGTTACAGGATAAAACATAAATATCAAAAAAATATATATGTACACTAGCCATGAACATGTGGACAGCGAAATTAAAAGCAAGTTGCCATCTACAATTTCTTGATAACAAAGTTCCAAACATAAACATAAAGAATTAAAATACTAACTACATTGATTTGATCAGGACACACCATATATATGTGTTGAAATATCACACCATACCTCACTAATATGTGTTGTTATATGTTAATAAAATATTTTTAAATGAATGAGATATTTAGGTGTAAATCTAATAAAACATGAACAGGACTTCTATGCAGGAAACTACACAAAACAACAACAACAAAAAAGCAAAGATCTAAATACTGTACACAAAGAGACAGAATATGTTCATGAACTGAGAGATTCAAAATAAAAGATGTCAGTTCTCCCCAAAATGATATAGATATTTTACCATTTACTATCCAAAGCCCAGCAAGAATTTTTGTAGATATATATGTACATATAGATGCATATTTATACATATATGTAAATAAACTTATACATGTAAACACATATATACACACATCTATGTAAGCCTTTTCTAATGTTTATATAAAAAACAAAGTAACTAGCATAGCTAAAACATTTTTCTCAAATATTATATAAAAAAATAACTTAAAATGGATCCTGGACTTAAATGTAAAACACCAAACTATAAAAGTATTTTTAAAAATAGTTTTAAAATAGGGGGTTCTATGATTAGATAAAAAGTTCTTAGACTTGACACCAAAAGCATGATCCATAAAAGGAAAATGTGACAAATTAGACTTCTACAAAGTCAAAACCTTTTGCTTTGAAAAAATAAAAAAGATATACAAAGTTGGAGAGGATGTTTTCAAACCACATATTTAACAGAAAACATACATAAGTTGTTTTCAATTTAAAAAAAATTCGATTAGAAAATTGGCCCAAAACATGAAAAGACATTTTATTGAAAAGGATATTCAGGTGACAAATACACATCTGAAAAAAAAATTTCAGCATCATTAGCCATTAGAAAATTTCAAATTGAAGCTACAGAGAGATACCATGACAGATTGATCAGAATGGCTAAAATGAAGGAATAATAAATAACACCAGATTATGGCAAAGGATGTCGTTCATTGCTGGTGATACTGTAAAATGATAGAGCCCCTCTAGAACTTCCCTTTAGAAAAACTGAACATTTAATAGGACATGTCTGGGCATCCGTCCCAAATTAGCTTATACAGACACATCTCCAATTAAATGTTTATAAAATCCCTATTATAATAGATTATAACTAGTAATTGTCCAAATGTTCTTTAATAGGAGATGGTTAAACTGTGGTACATCTGTACCATGGAATATTACTGAACAATAAAAATAAATAAACTACTACCATAATCTGGATGAATCTCCAGATAATTATGCAAGGTGAAAAAAATCCTCAAAGTTTACATACTTTAGGATTCCATTGCTATAACATTCTTGAAGTGACAGAATTATAGAAACTGAAAAGGAGATTTAGCCAATGCCGGAGGCCAAGGAGGGAGTGGAGTAGGGGTGAGAGGGAAGTGAGTAGAACTATGAAAGGGTAACAGGAGGGAATCTGTGATAATGAAAATGTTCTGTAAAAAAAGAAATTAAAGGCATAAAAATAGGAAAAGAAGAAATTAAATTATCGCTATTTGCAGATGACATGATAATTTACTTAACAGACCCAAAAGGATCTACAAAGAAGCTGCTAGAGTTAATAAATGAATTCAGCAAAGTGGCAGGATATAAAATCAACACGCACAAATCAAAGGCATTCCTGTATATCAGCAACAAAACCTCTGAAATGGAAATAAGGAAAACCACTCCATTCACAATATCCTCAAAGAAAATAAGATACTTGGGAATCAACCTAACAAAAGAGGTGAAAGATTTATACAATGAAAACTACAGAACCCTAAAGAGAGAGATAGAAGAAGATCTCAGAAGATGGAAAAATGTACCCTGTTCATGGATAGGCAGAACTAACATCATCAAAATGGCGATATTACCCAAAGTTCTCTACAGGTTTAATGCGATGCCAATCAGAATCCCAAAGACATTTCTTGTAGAAATAGATAAAGCAATCATGAAATTCATATGGAAAAACAAAAGACCCAGAATAGCAAAAGCTATTCTAAGCAGGAAGTGTGAATCTGGAGGTATAGCGATACCAGAGCTCAAACTGTACTACAAAGCAATAGTAACAAAAACAGCATGGTACTGGTACCAAAACAGGCAGGTGGACCAATGGTACAGAATAGAGGACACAGAGACTAATCCACAAAGTTACAACTATCTTATATTTGATAAAGGGGCTAAAAACATGCAATGGAGGAAGGATAGCATCTTCAACAAATGGTGTTGGGAAAATTGGAAATCCATATGCAACAAAATGAAATTGAATCCCTTTCTCTCGCCAGCCACAAAAGTTAACTCAAAATGGATCAAGGAGCTAGATATAAAAACAGAGACACTGCGTCTGATAGAAGGAAAAGTTGGCTACGATCTACATATTGTGGGGTCGGGCTCCAAATTCCTTAATAGAACGCCCGTAGCCCAAGAGTTAATAACAAGAATAAACAAATGGGACCTACTTAAACTAAAAAGTTTTTTCTCAGCAAGAGAAACAGTAAAAGAGGTAAATAGAGAGCCTACATCCTGGGAACAAATTTTTACCCCTCACACCTCAGATAGAGCCCTAATATCCAGAATGTACAAAGAACTCAAAAAATTAAACAATAAGATAACAAATAATCCAATTAACAAATGGGCCAAGGACCTGAACAGACACTTCTCAGAGGAGGACATACAATCAATCCACAAGCACATGAGAAAATGCTCACCATCTCTAGCAATCAGAGAAATGCAAATCAAAACCACCCTAAGATACCATTTCACTCCTGTAAGATTGGCAGCCATTATGAAGTCAAACAACAATAAGTGTTGGCGAGGATGTGGGGAAAAGGGCACACTTGTTCACTGCTGGTGGGACTGCAAAATGGTGAGGCCAATTTGGAAAGCAGTATGGAGATTCCTGGGAAAGCTGGGAATGGATTCACCATTTGACCCAGCTATTGCCCTTCTTGGACTATTCCCTGAGGACCTTAAAAGAGCACACTATATGGATACGGCCACATCAATGATTATAGCAGCACAATTCACAATAGCTAGACTGTGGAACCAACCTAGATGCCCTTCAATAGATGAGTGGATAAAAAAATTGTGGCAGCTATACACAATGGAGTATTATGCAGCACTAAGAAACGACAAAATCATAGAATTTGCAGGGAAATGGATGGCATTAGAGCAGATTATGCTAAGTGAAGCTAGCCAAGCCCTAAAAAACAAATGTCAAATGTCTTCTTTGATATAAAGAGAGCCACTAAGAATAGAACAGGAAGGAAGAGCATGAGGAAAAGACTAACAGTAAACTAAGACGAATGGGGGGAGAGAAAGGAAGAGAGAAGGGAAAACATATGGAAATGGTAGGAGACCTTCAGTGATACACAAAATTATAAGAGGTTATGAGGGGCAAGGGGGTGGGGGGAAAAAAAGGGGAGAGAATTGAACAACAGCAGAGGAGGTAGAGAGGGAAGATGGGAGGGGAGGGGAGGGGAGGGGGGATAGTAGGGGATAGGAAAGGTAGCAGAATACAACAGTCACTAATATGCCATTATGTTAAAATGTGAGTATGTAACAGAAGTGAGTCTGTATTATGTATTTGGGGAGTTCAAAACCCAATTGAGTCGAATGTATGAAAGATGATATGTCTTGAGCTCTGTAATGTTTTGAACAATCAATAAAAAAAAATAATAATTCCCTGAAGAAGAAAAAAAAAAAGAAAATGTTCTGTATCTTAACTGTATCAGTGTCAAGTCCTTATTGTAATATTATACAACAGTTTTACAAAATGTGACAATTTGGGGACAGTATGTAAATGATACATGGATCTCTCTGTATTATTTCTTACAACTTTGTGGAAATCTACAATTATCCCAAAAAGTTTAATTTAAAAAAAATGAATGTTTAAATAGCAATAAAATATCATACAGGTAAGTAGAAACACTTCTGAGACCACTGGGCAAAAGCAGACAACATAGCAAGGATTCACAGGTCAAAGTATATGAAGTCAAAAGAAATACAAAAATTAAAAAAGAAAAGTAGCGCAACTCCCAAAGAACCCCTTGTGTTGCCATGATAACATTTCTTCCTCCCTTGCTGTGTTTGAGTTAATAATGGCTTTACCAGGCCAGGTTGATATTAGGCAAGCTGATGGAATTCAAATCATTTGAGAACGTGGAATAGCTAGCCAGATGTATGCATAAATCTTAGGGATTTCAATTCACAACAAAGGAAGGCACTTAAGGCCCAGAAGCCACAGCAGCTGATTTTCTTTTGGAAAATTTGTTCTTTTTAGGAATATATGATAGTAGAGTGTATCAACATATTCTACATACATGGACTATTGCTTATTCTAATAGGATCCCATTCTTGTGGTTGTATATGGTATGGAGTTTCCATGGTGGTATATTCATTTTGGATCATGGGAAAGTTATGTACTATTACACAGTTTTACTGTGATTCCTATTCCCATCTCCCCTCCCTTACCTCCATTACCCTTTGTCTAATCGACCGAACTCCTATTCTTCTCATTCCCCTCTTGTTATGTGTTAGCATCTCCATATCAGAGAAAATATTCAGCCTCTGGTTTTGGGGGATTCACTTATTTCACTTAGCATGACAGTCTCCAGATTCATCTGGCAAATGCCATATTTTCATTTTTCTTTATGACTGAGTAATATTCCATCTCCATCGTGTATATATACCACATTTTCTTTATCAATTCAGATGTTGAAGGGCACTTAGGTTGGTTTCAAAGTTTAGTTATTGTGAATAAGCTGCTATAAACATTGATGTGGCTGTATCACTGTAGTATGCTGATTTTAAGTCCTTTGGATATACACCAAGATGTGGGATAACTGGGTCAAATGGTTGTTCCATTTCAAGTTTTCTGAGGAATCTCCATACTGCTTTCCAGGGTAGTTGCCCTACTTTGCAGTCCCACAAGCAAGGTATGAATGTACCTTCTCCCCACCCACATTCTCACCAACATTTATTGTTACTTGTATTCTTGATAACTGCCATTCTGACTGTGGTGATATGGCATCTCAGTGTAGTTTTAATTTGCATTTCTCTAATTACTAGAGATGTTGAACATTTTTTCATGTATTTGTTGCCTGTTTGTTTTTCTTCAATGAAGAGCCAATTCAGTTTTTGCCCATTTATTGACTGGATTATTTGGGGGGTTTTTTGGTATTAAGTTTTTTGAGTTCTTTGTACATCCTAGAGGTTAATGTTCTATCTGAAGTGCAGGTAGCAAAGATTTTCTCCCATTCTATAGGCTCTCTCTTCACATTCTTGATTGTTTCCTTTGCTGAGAAGAAGCTTTTTAGTTTGATTCCATCCCACTTATTAATTCTTGATTAATTCTTCTTGTTGAAGAAGTCAGTTTCTAAGCCAACATGATGGAGTATTGGGTCTACATTCTCTTCTAGTAGGTGCACCAGGGTGTGTTGTCTAATGCCTAGGTCCTTGTTGCACTTTGAGTTTTGTGCAGGGTGAGAGATAGGGATTAATTTTATTCTGCTACATATGGATTTCCAGTTTTCCCAGCACCATTTGTGGAAGAGGTTATTTTTTTCTCCAATGCATGTTTATGGTGTCTTTGTCTAATATGAGATAACTCAATTTTTGTGGGTTTGTCTCTGTGTTTTCTATTCTGTTCTATTTGTCTTCATGTCTGTTTTTGCGCCAATACCATGCTGTTTTTGTTACTATAGATCTGTAGTATAATTTAAGGTTTGATATTGTGACAGCAGCTGATTTTCTTGCTCAGGGGCTACAGTGGATCACATGAAAAACTATCAGAATCTCAAAGAAAAGGAGAAGTTTGGGCAAGAAGGAGGAGATAGTATTGTCCAAGACTAGAAAAGCAATTTTCAAAGCATTCCTGAGTGCTTTTATTATTTTATCTGTTTCCAGCCTCACATCATTACACGTGTGAGGAATTTTATAGTAAATATCAAAAGACAATTTTTTTGTAACTTTACAATTTTTTTTAAAACATATAGACTACTGAGGCTGGGGTTGTGGCTCAGTGGTAGAGTACTTGCCTACCACGTGTGAGGCACTGGGTTTGATCCTCAGCACCACATAAAAGTTATTATGTCCAACTACAACAACAACAACTACTACTACTACTACTATTACTACTACTACTACTATTATTTTAGGAAAAGTATGAGTTACTTAATGGGTTTCACTCAGGAAATGTAAGAGCCTCTGCAAATGTCTTGAAACAATTATCACCAAAAAAAAAAATAATAATATTAAAAGGTTGTAAGGAGGAACACAGGTAATTTTAAGGCTATGAATCCCTAATAAGTGATGGTGAAAGAAAAGAGAAGAGGTATCTGAATATGAGGATAGTTGGTCCTCTAAGACCCTGACCACACAGCCCTTTAAGCAGGAACGGATCCCAGATCTGTACCCACTAAATACTAACTTCCCATCCCCACCTCCCTAGCCCCTGATGGCCTCCATTCCACTTTGTCTATGAATTTGTTTAAGGTACCTCACATAAGTGGATCATTTGATCTTTAGTCTTTTGTGTCCTGGTTATTCACTCAACACTCTGTCTTGGGGATTCACCCGTATCATAGCACACATCAGAATCAAAGAGTACTTCTTAGGTTGTAATTTCAAATTCTAGAAACTGTTTTTCCATCTGAATCATATCTGGCTCATTTTTTGCACATTCATTTCTCTTGGAACATTTTCTAGTCCCTCTGTCCTGGTTGCTAGACATTCTTTAGCCCTCAGCAGTCATTTCTTCAGACTTTCCCTGAGCCAACACATTCAGTCAAATCTACTGTTGTGATTTTCTGTTGTGTAATTCTCTTCCCAAACTGTTTTTATTTGTGGAATTACATTTGCCCTTCTATCCCAGGATTTTCTGATGGAGGCTAGGGATTCCACTTGCTGTAATATCCCTTATGGCTGGCAAAAATGTATGGCACTTAATAGGTCTGAATGAATGAATGTCACTTAAAGCCACTGTCTTCAAACTTTCTTATTGACTGCCAGAACAGAGCAATATATCTAAAAATAATGAGCATGATCAGAAAACTTAGGTTTTATAATTCTCAGTTCTAATCTTAAATAAATATGCAACCTTACAACATGGTTTAAATGCTCTAGTATCTGCATCCTATGCAAAATGAATAGACTGAATCTTTTCAAAACCTCTTCAAAATAATGGTTTACATATTTGTATATAATTTGCAACAGAAAATGTATGTTTGTCTTATTGTCATTGCACATATGGTAACCTTTAAAATTGGCTTCAAGTAATTATTTCTATTTAATTCTTATGAAAGTGAGTTAATTACATAAGTACAAAAAAAGGCTAAGTTGTAAACTGTGAATTTCATTGACATTGATTAATCTTTTATTTTTATTTTTTGTGATAGTCTGATTCCACATAAGTTGATGCATGATTGGAAGGAACTATTTTTCAACGGAAAGCCCCTATATGAGCAAGCCTCTATTAAGCATCTGCCTGCTAGGCACCCTGCAGGACAACTTGTAGAATTGGAGAAAAGGGACTTGCTAGATAACAATGATTATGAAGAATATAAGGTACATCCTGATATGAAACCATTAGAGAATGCAATATAATAAATTCTTTTTCCTTAACTTTAATTTTGTGATATTTTATTTCATTTATGCTAATTAAAATACACATTTTATGTTTGTATTTCTTTTGTGTTAATTTCTGTTTATGGAACTAATTTTTAGATGCCTAAACTATTCATAATCCATTAGCTCTTGATCTCAGTAATACTAAAAGAGCAGTTTGAAAAAAAATCAAGCATGATACATTATCTGGGAAGATAGATTTCGGGCTTTAAAAAATGCTTTAATTTGTTCATTACCATGATTCTTTGTATGAGTTTCTGTCTATTTGTGCTTCAAAAAACATCGTTAAAACTGATTTTTTTCTTTTGTAATTTATCTCAATGATTTGCAGCTTTTGCAGATAAAATGGAAGAGGAAGAGGTCAATGATAGTATAGAGTCAAACAACATATTTTTTCTAAAATTAGGAAAAAAGTATTGGATACCAACTGTGCTTATTACATATTTTTCATGTAAAATTATTTTATTTTTTAATGTGGCACATATTCATGGAGTACACTGTGCTAATTCAATACATATGTACAATATATTATGTGATTATAGTTTAGAACAATTTAATATATATTTTATAAATAACTAGATGAGGAATTTGAAGTTTCTCAGCACAAAGAAATGATAAATATTTAAGAAGATGGAATTGTCACCTGTGCTTTTTAGACAATCTGTCAAAAACAACAATAACAACAACTTAAAGAATAGACAGGCGAGAGTTTTACTATTGGTACCCCAAATTACTAACTGTAAACCTTAGGTGAATGGTCTAAGAGACTCAGGTCCCAGTTTATTATATAAGGATAATACTATACTACCTCATACTGGTTTTTTTTTTAATTTTATCAATTATTGAACACTTAGCCAATGCATTGCATGTTGGAGGCTAGTAATACATATTAATTTCTTATACTATTCTGCTTTCCCCGTGCTTCTCCTCCTCACTGTTGGAAGTAAAGATGTAAAAATGATAATCTTGAATAGAAGTTCTGGGTAGATCCACAGTCATGAAATGAAGAATGAGAATGTTTATTGTTAGAAATGTTGTTGACTTCAGTTCCAGAAGGGTAGCAAGAGCAACATGGAAAGAGCAGCCCAGGAAAGATGGTTTGACCCAACTGTCTGCTCATAAGTAGTAAATACTCAATAGCTTTAATGAGTAATGCCAATGATCAGGGAAAAGAGTAAAATACCACTGATGTAATTTAAAAGTAGACAAGCTCCTGGTAAAATGTTATAGAAAATATGAGATGATCAGACACTAAATATGCACCATATTTAAATTGAGCGAATCTACATTTGAGGTACCAAGATAATTTTTATTTATTTAGGTTTTACTTTAATCTCACAAAATATATATGGATCTTTATTTTGTATGATTTTAGAGTATATTATACTATGTCAAACAAAAGTCTAAAGCCACACATTATAATACTTTGATAACATCAAAGTAGATTAAGGTATTTCTTTCCATTGCAAATTAAAGTCATTTTAATTGACAAAGGAGAGCAAACTTATTTGAAAATTTTTCAAGCAATTTTTATATCAAATATTAACTGACAATTGTACAAATAAATGGGTTTCACAGTGACATTCCCATCCATGAAAATGCTGTGTTTTCATCATATCTTCCTCCCTTCTACACTCTCTCATCCTCCTCTTCCTCCCATTTCTCTCAGAGTCCCCGGAGTTCCCTTCTCCTTCCCTATTAGTCACTTCCTCTTCTACTTTAGATTATTTTTTTTTAATTTCTACATACAAGTTTTGTTTGGTTTTTACAATATTTGTCTTTCAGTGTCTGGCTTATTTTGTTTAATGTAATGACCTCCAGTTTCATCCATTTCCTATAAATGACACGATTTCATTCACACAATGAAATAGTACATGTGTGCATGTGTATCCTGCCTTATTTATACATTCATCCAACAATGTGCATCTAGGCTGAGTCTGTAACTTGGTTATTGTGGACAGTGCCACAATCATGATAGGTATTCGGCTATCGCTTTTGAATATTAACTTCATGTACCCAAAAGTAGTATAACTGGGTCACATGGTAAGTTTAATTTTAGCTTTTTATCAAGCTCGTTCTTTTGCACATTTATTCCTCTTGGAACAGTTTTCTAGTCCCTCTGTCCTGGTTGCTAGACATTCCTCAGTTTTTTAAAAACATTCATATTGTTTTCCATGGTGGCTAGTGTCAGTTTATATTTGCCAACTATGTGTGAGGATTGCTATTCCTACATATTTCATATTTTTTTAATAATAGCCATTCTTACAGGGGTAGTTTTGATTTTATTTCTGAATAGCTAAATATGTTGAACATTTTTCATATATTGGCCATTTGTACTTCTTTTGAGAAGTGTCTATTGAGATAATTTGTCCATTTTTTTCACTAGATTGCATGCTCATATGATGCTATGTTCTTGAGTTCTTTACATATTCTGGATATTAATCCCCTGTCTGATGGACAGCGAGAAAAGATTTCCTCCGATCCTCTAAGTCGTCTCTTCACTCTGTTGATATTTCCCTTTCTGGGCAGAAGTTTTTTAATTTCTAATGACTTTAGAAACAGAAGTCCTGTTTAGGAAATTGTTGCCTGTAGCTATGTCTAGAAGTTTTCTCCATGTGTTTTTTTCTCTACTAGTTTCAAATTTGGGGGTCTCACACTAAGATTTTAGTTTCAGTCTTCGTGTAGGCATTCAGTTTTCCCAGGGTTTCCCAGACAACCCTTTGTTAAAGAGGTTGTCTCTTGTCCAGATCTGTTTGGGGGGCCTTTGTGGAGGATCAGATGGCTGATTTCTGGGCCCTATGTTCTATTTGTACTATGTTCTTGTTTTTATGTCAATACCATGCTGTTTTTTATTAACACTGTTAACAATGGCTCTGTATTTTTAAATAAGGTATTGTGATGCTTCCAGTCATGCTTTTTTGATCAGGATTGCTTTGGTTATTGGAGCTCTTTTGTGATTCCATGTATATTTTAGAATTTTATTTTTGTAGTTTTGTGAATAATAACATTGGTATATTGATTGGGACTGCATTGAATCTGTAGGTTGATTTTGGTAGTGGGACGATTTTAAAAACTATTAATTCTCCCAATCCATGAACAGAGGAGGTCTTTTCATCTTCTACTGTCTTTAATTTTTTTCTTTGGTGTTTTATTATTTTAATTCTAAAGTTTTTTGACCTCCTTAGTTCTAGGGTTTATTTCCATGTTTGGTGAGGTTTTCGTTTGTGTTTTGAGGCTATTGTGAATGACATTGTTTTCCTGATTTTTTTCTCAGCAAGATTATTACTGCTATATATAAAAGTTACTGATTTTTGGATGTCGACCTTGTATTCTACTACTTTTCTGAAGTTATCAGTTCTACCTCTTTCAGTGGAGTCTTTAGGTCTTCTAAGTACCTGAGTATATCTTCTTGAAACAGGGACAATTTGTCTCTTTCTGTTCCTGTTTGTATTCCTTTTCTTTCTTTCTTTTTCCTGATTGCATAGGCTAAAATTTCAAGTATATATTGAGTAAGAGTATGAGAGTAGACACTTTCATCTCATCCTTGATTTTAGAGGAAATACTTTCAGTTTTCCCCACTCAGTATGATATTGTTTTGGGGTGGCCTTTATTATGTTGAGGTACAATCCTTCCATACCTAATTTATTAAGGACTTTTTTCATGAAGTGATGTTGAATCCTATGAATCACTTATTTTTCCATCTGTTGAGATGACACTATGTGTTCTGTCCTTGATTCTATTTATGCTTTGTATTGTACTTATTTATTTGCATATGTTGAATCATCCATGCATGTCTAGAATGGAAACAGCTTGATTGTGTATGAGCTTTTAAAAATGCTGTTAAATTTGATTTATAAGTATTTTATTAAGGATTTTTGCATCTTGGTTCATCAAGGATATTAGTTTATAGTTTTCTTTTTTATTAGGTTTTGATAGGAATGTAATACTTGCTACATAGAAAGTTTGGAAGGGTTCCTTCCCTTTCTGTTTTATCGAACAGGAGGATTATTTTTAATTCCTTTTCGAATACTTGGTAAAATTCATCATGAGTCTGTTCAGTTCTGGGCTTGTCTCTATTTACAGACTTTTCATGACTGATTATTTGACAGGTTTTGCTGATTGTGGAAATTTTTCTCTGTTATTTCTTCAACAGCTTATCTATTTTTGTTGTTCTCATACATTTGGAGACCTAGTGGGCTACAGCTTAGCAAAGTCTTTTTAACTACATTTCTTGCTTGGGAAATGGTTACCACAGGAACATACTTGTCTTACCCACTTCCTGAAGCATCTGGTGTTTCTTTTGCAGGAAATTGTAAACTTATATTAGGAGTTTGTGAATGTCTGGCAATGCAGTTTATTTTTGTGTAGAGCCTTTTATGTTTTTCTAGAAATGACACTTTAGAATTTCTGATATATATTTACAAACTCTGTTCCTTTTAATCACATGAAAGTAATATACTATGTACTGATTTTAGAATGTACTGTAAGATATTCTATCATTTTCCAATTTTATAAATTTTGTCTAAGAACTTGTCATAAATATTACTACATAAAAATAAAAAATAAAATTTTTAACTTAAAAAATGTATTATTCAGGCTTAAATAGCCTATAACAAGAGACAGAAGGGCAGTGTGTCCTGGATTACCCAATAGAAATAGTTGTTCATGTTTGCTATTACAAAATTCATTCCAGATTTTTATTGTCTTAAGTAAATGCATGACTTAAAAATTAATCTTCAAAAAGTTTACCTCCCTAACATACTTTATTGGTGTCTAGACACATCATCTGTAAAGAACGTACATCTCACAGTTTTGAGTTCATGGTTTTAGGAGCCCATGCTCTGTTAGAGTAAGCTATCATGCTTAAAATTTTAAAATATTGTATCAGAAATGGGCATAAAATAAAACTTTTTGCCTATGTATATATCATATGTAGTGCTGAAAATTTGACTCATTTCTTAACATTATTTTCTAAATCATCACACTCTGGTGACTAGGCAGGAGGTAGAAAGAGCATCATGGACCAGCAAGTATCCACTGCACTTCCACAAGGTATCAACATGAGTTTTTAGTAGCGAGTAAGCAAGGACCCTTAAAACCCATTGGACCATGGGCTGTGGATTCAGCCAGGTTGCTGAGCATCTCCAGCACCACCAGCAGCACAGCTCCTCTTGGCAGCCAGTAGTTCTCAATGAGGTGGTGATTCCTCTCAGTGAACCTCAAACTCCCCCAAAAGCAAGCATTTTATATTGGTCTTACAGGCAAATTAGTCCTCACCATGGCATGTTATTAGCTACTTTTTAGCAGTTACCTACTAAATAAGTATCAGAGACACACTTGGCCCTTTATATCCCTGGATTTGCATCTACAGATTCGTCCAATCACAAATCCAAAACAAAACAAAACAAAAAAATGTTGCTGTTGTTTTTTTAAATTGCCTCTGTACTGAACATGTACAGACCTTTTTGTCTTGTTATTCTCTAAATAATCCAGGAAAAAATTTTAGCATTTACATGGTATTAGATATTACAAGTAATCTGGGAATGACGTAATGTGTACAAGAGGATGTTTAGAGGTCACAAGTGAATGTCAGGATCATTTATTATAATGGATCTGAGCATCCATGGATTTTTGTATTTACGGGAGTTCCTTGAACTAATCCCATGGATACCACAAGACAACTGCTAAAATTTGGTGTCCATAAACTAAAATTAGCTCATAGTTATGGTTTCCTGAGAACTGATTTTTCTACATCTCTACAGAGCTCTACTGTGCATGCCCTCAAACGAGTTGTAGTTACAATTGCTATAATTTGAAAGAAGGATGGTTTGTTTCCAGAATATCATCAATGCTATTTCAAGTGCTTGGTCATGACTTTTAATTCCTGATATTTTTTTTTCTTTTAATGAAAATTTAAGTTCATGATCAGTTGAGTTTATGGTGGTTGATGGCTTATGATTTTCCACTAACTAGAATTAAGGAGTATTTGTAAGATGTGGTTTAACAGCCATGTTCCTCTCACTACAGCCCTTGTATACATTCCCATCCCCAACATTTATACATGCAATAGCATTTATTATCACCAAGCCTTTTCCACTGAAGAATAGGAGTATGAGACTAAATGGGTGATAGTCATTTGTCCTCCTGAGAAGTCTCATCTGACTTGTTTGACCGAAACCTCTAGACATCATCTTGTGATTACTCTTCAATTCCAGTTCTGGGTATTGATCTAGTGTCTTACTAGACTCCTTTTCTGACATTAAATTCTCATCTTCAGTGTAGCTTTTGCCTTGCTTCTTGAGTTTCCTGTGGCTGACACAACCTTTTTAGTTTACTGTTTAATCAATTCCCTGATGGGCAGAATATCAACCTGAAGTGGTACCACTTACATGACACCACTAGATAACTGACCCATGCACAGTGGGAGGGTTTAATAGTTGAACGTTAAGGGCACATGGCTAGATCATTAATTTTTATCACTTAAAAGATATGCATTGCATTATTCAGGCCAGATTACTGTAACAAAATGCCATAATCAGGAGGCTTAAACAACAATAATATATTTCTCACAGTTCTGGAGGCTTGAAAGTCCAAATCAAGTTTTGTCAATTTGGTTCTCCAATGAGTGCTCCCTTCCTGGCTTGCAGAAAACCACCTTCTTACTGTGTCTTCACCGAGTGGAGAGAGAAAGAGGAGTTCTGCTCTTTCTCTTCTTCTAAGGAACTAGTCCTACCTATCATGGGGTCCCACCTTCCTTACCTCATCTATACCTAATCACCCCTAGCTCCAAATACCATCACATTGGGAGTTAAGGATCGGACATACCAACTTTAGAGGAACACAAAACCTCACATTTAATTTGGGACAATTATACAATGTTTCAAAGTCAAAATGTGTTAATCAAATATAGAAATTGCAAATGTTTCATGACTTTCTAAAATTCCTTGATATAGTGCCTTATGTTTTGATTATAGAGGTGATTCTACTGTATTTATTAACTTTAAATATAAATATAGAATTTTGTTGTGAAGTAGTGGAGGAAAGAAAACAATGTTTTATATTTTATTTTCATATAGACAGAAAAACATGACTTTTTGAGTAGGGAGAAAAAATAGAACTGAGATGTTCTGTGAAGCCATTCTACTGTAAAAATTCTGCCTGCCATTATACTGAATGAATCACAGTACCACTCCTTTGGATTACGATCTCAGCACCTGCTAAAATATAAACATATTCAAGAGAATCAATAAGAATCACGATCAGTTGCCAGAATAGAATAGAATTGGGAAAGAAATTTAGTGCATAAGGGAATATTCCCATTATTATTCCAGTTTTATTTTTATGGTTATGCATTTCATGAATACAATTTTATCTATTTGCTTGGAGTTTTTCCTGCAACTCCTCAAATTTCTTCAGTAATGGTAAGGCTATCTGATCAGCTATTTTAGACTAAATCTCATTGTCTCTTGGAAGAGTGATCAGTATGCTGGACTACTTACCCAAGATAACTAAGTAAATTACAGAGCACAGTATCAGATTATTAGTGTCCAAAGGAATCTATAGCTGTCCTAAGATTATGGTTGTCAAGAAACAAGGCTATTTTCTAACTGTTATGCCCTAAGGATTTCAGAGGGATGGAGTAGGTTTGGTAGAGATCTGAGACTTGTTTGGGGGATAGAGAAAACAGAAGGAGAGCTTGGATCAGGGAAAGGTATTTGGCTTCAAGTGAGTAGAACTGGAGATAAGCAAGGCACATTAGAGATCCATACTAGAAATAGTTGAATTAAGATATCAAGTTCAAAGCATTAGACCAGAAATGGGAAATGGTTTACAAAGATTTTTTTACAAAGGTTTACAAAGCCAAAGGATTGGCATCTGTAAGAAGTGGAATGGAATAGGAGGTAAGGACAGAGTCCAAGACAAGGTCCTGAAAGATTTATACAAATTATATAGAATGAGCATCAATCACTTATGTTTATTTGCTTTTGATCACATAAATAAAGAAGAATAACCCTATTTCAGGCTCCCTCCTAACTATGACTAGGAAAGACAGAGGATGGTTAAGGTTTTCCTAGGATCTCTCCCATTGATTTTCTGGTTTGTCCTTTACCCACTTTGGCAACCACAGAAGCCAGATTCTTTGCATAAGGTCCACTCCTACACTGATCTCCTGAGTGACCCACTTTGAACACATGTGGAATCAGAGTCCTAGACAGAAGCCCTTACCCACTGCTTGCATTAGATTTATTTCTGAATTTCAGCCTTAATGAAATGTATCTTTTCAAGATCAATGATCTCTCAAAGTGGCTTAGTCTTATAATCAAGCTTATAATCAGCCCAGTGGTTCTGGCTGCCTGATATATAAGTAAATTATAGCTCAAAGCTTTAGAAGAGGAAACCGGCCACTCCTCACAAGTGCTGAGCTTTCTGAACTTCTAAAGTTACAAGCTAGGCTGAGTGGGTTGCATAGCAAGATACCAGGCTCTTTTCAAGCACAGGCCTATACAGTGATCTTTATCACATGCTGGTAATTGACCATGCTCATTTAAAATTTTCCTCCTAAAATAAGAATGATGGAGACTGTTGTCCTGGATCTTCTTCTGTAATGGGCTGGAATTAAACATGGCTGTTTCCATACTCTTAGGTCATGGCAGATTGAAAAAGGCTACTGTTGGAACAGAAGCAAACTGTAGCTATTATTGGATCAGGACCAATATTTTTGATTTCCTGAGCTAGAATCAACCATGGGATAGATGTATAGGAAAGGCATCACCATAATTCTCTTTCCAATCAGAACACTCTCCAACTCAGCATGGGGCTGCAGATGGCAGGTGAAATAGAACTAAGTCCTTTACCTCATTGCCTTGGAGTATGTTTAGTTTTCTGGGCAATAGATATGGTCTTTTTTTTTATATTATTTTTGCAGGTGCACCCACACTGCCAATGTCACTAAGGGATGAATACTTTGACCCCCTGGCTCCTCTAGAATCTGATGGACAAACTCTCTGGCAGGAAGATGTGACCAGGAGCTATCCATACTCTGAGCTGATCTGAAGTCAAGTGACTGAACAAGGCTGCCAAACAGGATCAGTTCAACTTTTTATAAAAATATTTATTTATTTATTTATGTTTGGTGCTGAGGATCAAACCCAGTGCCTCACATGTGCTAGGCGAATACTCTACCACTGAGCCACAACCCCAGCCCTAGGATCAGTTCACTTTTTTAAGGATTGTCTGACACCTTTTTGAAACCCAATCACATTACCCCTTGCTTGCATACTAGCTCCTGGGGGGAATCCAGAATTCAGCTGCACTTCAGCTAATCACCGTCTCCTCTCTGCCTCGTCAAAAGCAGTGCATGTGGCACCTGTCTTTTTCACTGAAGCTTGGCTATCAAACAGGTCCCACACAGTGTTCAAGAAGCTTTATAGGGCTGTCAGCTTATGTGAGGGACTTGTGGTCAGGCAAGATATATAACCATCCATTCTACTTTTCCTGAGAATTGTGGGCAATTATCATAAATTTAAAAATCTGAATTACAAATATAAGTTCTTTTAAATATAAGTTCTTCCCAATTCTCTCTCTATTTGGGAGAAATTTTTTGGTCACATGATCTGTTCACTTCTGGAGATGTTTCCTGTGTTAACTAATCCCATACATTGATATGGATTCTGGCTATCTTTTATCTGTGAGAATGCCACTGAGCTGGTTTTTATTGGGGGATTGGGTTGGGTCCATTTACTCTATTTGAAAAATTAAGTCTTGCTACTCATTAATCAAAATTACAAAAATTTTTTGCTGGATTTGTGGCTCAAATGCAGAGCACTCACTTGCCTAGCACATGTGAAGCCCTAGGTTAGATCCCCAGCCCCACATAAAAATAAATAAATAAAATAAAGGTATTGTGTCCAACTACAACTAAAATATAAATATTTTTTAAAAATTACAAAAATTTAATGTCTATATAATCACTCATTTACTCAATTTACATACATTGAACCTATATTTTGATTGATTTTATCAATTGATCGGTTTTTATTGATTTCCTACTTGTGCCAGCAAGTAAGTATTGGGGATACAAAGTTGATTAATATAGAGACCCTACATTCCCAGTGCTCAGGGTTTAATTAGGATGAGAGAATAAACATTTCTTGACCTAAGTATGGGTAAGAATGGGTGCTCATGGAAGCACCATAGAAGGGATGAGGTTGGATTGATCTGTGAAGTATGAGGAGAGATCAGCTGACTTAAAAGCATTAACTCAAAACTGATCTCATCCTATGAACCATGAACTATGAACTCATCCTCTTCTGTCTGCACTTCTTATGAGTTCATTGATTCCAAGAATATAAACCAAACTAAGATCAGAGACTGTGTTTTAGGTCACCTCCTTCAAGGGAAAATATATAAATTTTCCAGTGAATTCGAATATTTTAAGTGGGCAATTGTGTTGTGTCTGATAATTGTGTTGTGTCTGATTAAGATAATATTTGCTCAAGGTATTTAGGCTTGAATTAACAAATTATCTGTCTCCCATTCAGTAATAATTTTCCTTTGGCTACAATTAAACAATTAATTGGTCTATTTTCTAATAACCTTGTCTTTTTATTGCATTTTAATAATCTTAATTGATATGTTATTTGGTAATTCAGGGACTTATACTAAGAAAATATTCAAAAATAATTTTTCAAAAAAAATTTTGTAAGTACTATAAAAGAAGCAAACTGTAACTAAGATAAAACCACAAAAATAAAATTGAAAAATCTGAATGACCTGGAGTTTCAAATTATTTATAATCAATTATGAGAAATAATATACTGTTTTAGAAACAAACTTTGATAAATAAGTGCCTACTCTGTACTCTGACTCAAGTAATATAAAATGAGAGATTTACTGTTATTTTGCAGATATGTAAGAAAGGAACCCATGTGGTAATTATAGATATGCAGTAATAACTGAGGGTTCCTGGTGCCTGCCCTAATAAAATATCCTTTATTATTTATGTTTGGAAGAGTGTGTTGAAACCAAATTATAAAATCAATTCATGGATCACAATCAGTATTTATTTTCTAAAATACAAAAACACAACAAATGATATAAATGAAATGCAGTGTAATACAACATGAAATAAAGCACATCCCAAATAGTATTTCATTATTTTTTTCCCCTGCTTTACTATATTTCCACATAAATACCAAGTCACAGTGTAGAATGCATTTCTTAAGAAGTGTCCTGGTAAAAGCATTTTAAAAACTAGTGTCTTAGAAGATGCATTTCAGTAGTAATTGGGCTCTAAGAAGGGCTAGACATCTCATGGAGGGTTCATGTGGGATCAAACTAAAAAAAGAAAAAAAAAATGGAGTTCAGGAGTTTGGCATGGAGGATGATAGGGAAGTCTGGAATGAAGGCTTAATCATCATGAACATAAATATAATGGCTCCTAGTAATGGCTGCATCATCCCCTGACTCTGCTTCTGTAAAAAGTATTTAATTCAGGTATCGCACATCCATCTCTTCCTCATTCTCTGCAGGGCGGTGTGCCAAAAGGAAGCCAGCCACACAATGAAGGCAGCCTGCTATGGTAGAGTTGTAGTGCATTGGCTGTATTCTAAAGGGGGCCTAGACTTATTTTGTGGGGTTACAGCCAATGGTGTTTCTTTCTTTTTAATTTTTTTAGTTGTGGGTGGACACAGTACCTTTATCTATTTTCATGTGGTGCAGAGGATGGATCCCAGTGCCTCACAGGTGCAAGACAAGTGCTCTACCACTGAACCACAACCCTAGCCCCACCCACCAGTGGAGTTTCTTAAGATTAGTCTATTAGAAACTTCTCTCCTAAGTACTTTTGCCACTGTAGCAAGGTAATTTGTCTATTTTTTTTTTTTATTAACTATAGGCAAAAGGATTTCATTTCAGGAAAACCAAGGAAACTATCAACTGTCAAAAAAAAGAGTGTGACTTGTATCCCTAGGAGCTCCTTTCTCTCTTTTCAGGAAAGAGGAACTTGTCTTGTCCTTGATTTCAGTATTTGAATTGTGTGTTGTCAAGAACCTGCCGAACTGGGAGCACCTGGGGCACATCTATCTATGCAGATGTTGGCCAGTTCTATCATTTGCAACAAACAAACAAAAAAAAAACCTGGATTATGTGTATGCAAACTAATACCACCACACCACAAAGGCCACATTTGACTATCACTAGTAGGTATCATTGACATAATTTGATGTTGCTTGCTTATTGAATGTGGTGCTAGTGGTACTTTGAGATTTTATGGACAGACGAATAACTACTGAGATCCAGATTATCTGTGTCTATGTTGATCTAAGTAAACCATGTGCCTCCTCCTTTGGAAAGATGGATGAAGAAGTTTCATTTCCAACTTGGATGTTTAAGAGTAGCAGGCAATGAGAATGGCATAGACATGGCTTTTGTCCTGTGAGTAGTTATTATGGAGAGACAGACGCAAAATATCTTGAGAAAAAACATGCAGCTCTACTAGCAGCAGCTTCCAGTCACCTGGGCACTTTTATAAAGGAGGAGGGAATCCAAAGGACACTTGGAAGATCTTTGGTCTGCCCTGAAGTGCACACCAACATTTAAGCACATTTGTTTTCAAGCAGATGCTGTTTGTAAATATTCAAGATGGTTCATAAGACCAAAAATTATGACACATCTGTCCATAGGAAACCAAAGGGTATGACAGACTGGAAGTAACCAGAATTGTAAGTCTAGGTATGCATATGTTTCTACAACAAGAAAGAGGGAGGTGTGTGAGTCTACTATCTAGGTCGGATAGCAGAGTGGGAGAACCAAGTCATGTGGGAAGGTGGTAAGAATGATGGACACTATGGGCCCAAGAATTCAGAATTCAGATTCCGGAAAGTTTAGGGTAAATCGGTAAAAACAGTACTACTTTACAGATTGTGACTTTAATCAAGAGCAGACTCTTCACTCTGTGCTCTAATTTTATGATTTCTGGGTGTAAGTAGACAAGAATACACAGATCTTGAGTTTTGCACTTATACCTTCTCAAAAATGCATACTGATGATATTTATGCAGGTACTATAAAAGAAAGACAACTCTTTCCTATATATACTTGACAGTTTACATAAATCAAGTGAACAAACACACATAGCACATCTACACTAAAAGAGCATCTTGTTAAAACAGCAATTCACACCAGGTGCTATTTATCTATTATTGACCACTCTGAGCATCAGTCATTAGTCTTGAAACTAGTAGTCAGATGTCTGTTTAAAAATTATATCTGAAGAAATGAAGATATAGTTTTAAATATATATATATATATATATAATCATATCTACATAAAACAAGCACATAAAATATAAATCTGGTAGAAATTTCTCATTCTTTTCTACAAATCAAGTGGTAAAGTCTCCTTAGCTGACTGTAGTTGGATTAGTAACCAGTGGTCTGAATCTGTCTTGGTCCAGTTCTGATCGCCTCTTCATTCATCATGTCCAGTTCCATCCTCTTTGAATATTCGATGCAGGCTTCATCTTTGGTCTTGGCTTAGAAACACCATCAGCTGTATTTTAAGGTGACTCTGCTCAGTGTGTTGTATCAAATCCTGTGTCTGCTTATCTCCATGGGTCGGTCTCCAGTTCTTTCCCCAACCTCAACATTCTGTTCTCTTCACAGTCAATGTTCTGTTCCACTGTGTTTGGTTACAATCTAGAACTAATTCAGGGACAGAAGAGAGCTTAATCATGATTCTTTTTGAAAAAGCAAGCCTTTCTGACTGGGGGCAACCAAATGTGATTTTTTCCACTGGGCAGAAATGATCATGCTGATACCCCTCCTGTGTGGCACTAGAAGTACTGTGTGGCCTCCAGCTTCCTAAGTGTTTATAGTCGGTGATCACATAAGCTACTTACACAGAATTATTTCATTCAATCTTCATAATAATCCTCTGAGATATGCTATTTCTATGATGCTCCAAAGATAAAAGAATTGACAGTGATTCCACAAGTAGTGCAATCATTACTGGAACCCAGATGATCTGATCTTAGAATCTGAGATTTCTTCTTTTGGAAAGGGTTGAATGACTGCACAGCTCAAAATCATTACAACTTGGCAACCTGCACTTTATCGTGGTCTTGGAATTTGAATCTTGGGTTCTGTTTTCTTATTTGTTCCATTTCTGACTGACTCTATTACAAAATAATTATCATTTATCTAATTAAAAGTATAAACAATAACAGTGAATGAAAGCAGAAGCAAGTAATCAATTGTAATGCAATAAAATTATATAAATTCACTCAATATTTAACTAATTTTGGTGAATGCAGATAATTATTTTGCACAGAAAAAGTCAAGTCCAATTAAAACAAAATATTTTTTTAAAAAAAGGTCATTTGTATAACAGTGACAGTCCAATGCAATTATAGTTGAATAAGTTCTACCACTTTTAAGGAAAAAACTGTTATCAATACTTTCATTGTTTCGTTTGCTTCAAAGAAGGTTTCCTTATCTCCAGCATCATCATGACAGAAATTCTGGCACCAAACGCGACAAACCATCCACAGCACTTTCCACATTTAACAACTTACATTCTGTGCAAGTATTTGTTTTATTTATTAGTCAGTCAGATATCGAATATTAAAAAAATACAGAGGTTGACCAGGGTGGTGCACACCTGTAATACCAGTGACTCTGGAAGCTGAGGCAGGAGGATTTAAAGTTTGAGGCCAGTCTCAGCAACTTAGCAAGACCCTGTCTTAAAATTTTAAAATGAAGGATGGGAATGTGGTTCAGTGACTAAATGCCCCTGTGTTTAATCTCTTGTACCAAACACACACACACACACACACACACACACACACACACACACACACACAGAGACAGAGACAGAGAGAGAGAAGAATGCTGAGCTTTTAAAAAGCAGAAACATAGACATGTGTTTATTTATACATGATGTTCTGTAATTATAGAAATATTGTTAACAATAGCCTAAATAGGGTGGGCATTATAGTGCACACCTGTAATCCCACCTACTTGTGAGACTGAGGCAGGAGGATCTCAAGATCACAACTTAGTGAGATCCTAAGTTTAAAAAAAATCTTTTTTAAAAAGTTGGTGATATAGCTCAGAGGTAGAGCATCTGCTGAGCAAGCACAGGCTCTGTGTTCAATTGCTAGTACCACAAAAATGTATGTATTTGTCAGCACCGGCAGACAAGAAAGCTGTGACCTCATCTCTACCATGGAACACTAGCAGTTCAGGTTGCCGCTGCCACTCTGCATCAGCCACCACTGCCTCTAGGGACAGAACTACTGATTCTTTTTCTTAATTTGTAACACTGGCTAGAACATTCCAGAAGAGTGTGACTAATGGTGTTAATACTGAGCATCTTTTTCTTGTTCCTGCCTTTAACGGCAAAATGTGTAACTACTTTAGTTCAGCTTTACATATTGGTGCAGAGAATGTTAGGAAAGTTATCTTTAATTCATATATTACTAAGAGATTAGGGTTGTTTTTTAAATCATATTTTTTTATTTTTTAAATAAAAAATGAAATTTGAATTTCCTCAGGTGCTTTTTTGATAAGAATATGCTTTTAAAAAATAATAATGTATTAACAGAAGAGAGTAATTTGTTTCTAATATTTAACCTTTTTGTATTCATGGAATAATTCTCATGGTTTGTCACGTTTGGTGCCAGAATTTCTCTCATGGTGAGAAAACCATGATATAGCATATAGGTTATAAGCACAGTTCAGTAATCTGACTGCCTAGGTTACAATGTATGCCTTGAAGTAACTCTGTCTGTTTAATACTCAGGATTTTCTTTGACAAAATCAAGAAGAAAATACTTACATGAGGGGTATGTGAGAATCATTTGAGATAATTCATGAAGACAGAAGTACGCAACATATAGCAAATATACAGGCAATGCCAATCCGTATCTTTATGGTCCATTAATAAGTATTGACTTGTATGTATGACTTTTGCAAGATATCTCTGGGTGAGTTTAGCTTGGGTTTTCTTTTTGGCTGTTTGTTTTGTCAATTATCCAAATGTGCCAGAAAGCTTCTTCTATACTCAAGTCTTCTGTACTTAAGTCTTCTTTACTACTCAAGAAGGTTTTAAACATTTAAATTTCTATTCCATTAAGAAATGAAAATTCTCCTGTAGGCCATTACAGTCTTCAAGTTTAAACAGAGATTTCCAACAGCTTTTCCATTTCTTTCAAGGCTTTTATCTTTTCAAAGACACCATTTAACTTAATGTTAATAACTGGAACATTCTTAGACTATCCTTTGTTATTTTACAGTAATAAGTTCACATTTTTACAATATACTTGTAAGTAATATTTTCTTATCTTTTATCTCCTTAAAATATGTTGCTATCTTCTTTCCTATATTATTACATTGATTCTTGCTATTCTTCACCTTCTGCCAAATTAGTCACAAGTTCATTCCCATGATTCATATGGATGTTTTAGACATTTATCCATATAGCATCTCAGTAGTTTTACTCTGTAATTTGTTACTTACCATTTTTATTTTATACTCTTCTTCTTAGTTTTTTTTTCTTTTTTTAGGTAAAAATGTGTTTATTTTGTTCTTTTAAAAAATATATATTTATTTATTTTAATTAGGTATGTTTGACAGCAGAATGCATTTTGATTCACAATTGCAGCACAACTTTTCATTTCTCTAGTTGTTTACGATGTAGTGTTGCACCATATGTGCAGTCATACATGTATCTAAGGTAATGATATAGATCTCATTCTTCCATCTTTCCTGCCCCCATGTCCCTCCCCACCTCTCACTCCCCTTTGCCCACAGTTTCTCCATTTTGGATCAGCATCTACTTATCAGAGAGAACATTCAGCCTTTGGTAATTTGGGATTGGCTTACTTCTCTTAGTATGATATTCTCCAACTCCATCCATTTACCTGCAAGCTGGTAATATTCCAGTGTGTATATATACTACAATTTCTTTATCTACTCATCCTTTTAAGGGCATCTAGGTTGCTTCCATGGTTTATTGAGAATTGAACTGCTATAAACATTGATGTGGTTGCACTACTATAGTATGCTGATTTTATATCTCTGGATATAGACCGAATAGTGGGATAGCTGGGTCAAATGGTGGTTCCATTCCAAGTTCCAAAAGAATCTCCATACTACTTTCCAGATTGGTTGCACCAATTTGCAGTCCCACCAGCAATGTATGAGTATGCCTTCCCCCCCCCCACCATATCCTCACTAGCACTTATTGTTGTTTTCTTTTTTATTAATTAAATTTTTATTTACATATGACAGCCGAATGGATATAATTCTTATTACACATATATACCCGAATTTTTCAGATCTCTGGTTGTATACAAAGTATACTCATACCAATTCATGTCTTCACACATGTACTTTGGATAATAATGTCCATCACATTCCACCATCATTTCTAGCCCCCTGCCCCCTCCCTTCCCCTCCCACCCATCTGCCTTATCTAGAGTTTGTTTATTTCTCCCATGCTTCCCACCCCTAACCAAGAATGAATCAGCCTCCTTATATCAGAGAAAACATTTGGCATTTGGTTTTTTGGGATTGGCTAACTTCACTTAGCATTATCTTCTCCAACACAATCCATTTACCTGCAAATGCCATGATTTTTTTCTCTTTTATTGCTGAGTATAAATTGTGTGTAAAGGCCACATTTTTAATCCATTCATCTATTGAAGGGCCACAATTTTTTAATACATTCATCTATTGAAGGTTGGTTCTACAGTTTAGCTATTGTAAATTGTGCTGCTGTAAACATTGATGTGGCTGTGTCCTGGTAGTATGCTATTCTTAAGTCCTTTGGGTATAGATCAAGGAGAGGGATAGCTGGGTCAAATGGTGGTTCCATTCCCAATTTTCCAAGAAATCTCCATACTGCTTTCCACATTGACTGCACCAATTTGCAGTCCCACCAGCAGTGTATGAGTGTACCTTTTTCCCCACATACTCACCAACACTTATTGTTGTTTGTATTCCTAATCGCTGCCATTCTGACTGGAGTGAGATGAAATCTTAGAGTGGTTTTGATTTGCATTCCTCTAATTGCTAGAGATGTTGAACATTTTTTCGTATATTTTTTGATCAAATGTATATCTTCTTTTGAGAAGTGTCTGTTCAGCTCCTTAGTCCATTTATTGATTGGGTTGTTTGTTTTTCTGGTGTTAAGATTTTTGAGTTCTTTATATATCTTGGAGATTAGTGCTCTATCTGATGTGCCTGTGGCAAAACTTTGCTCCCAAAATGTAGGTTCTCTCTTCACCTCATTGGTTGTTTCTTTTTCTGAGAATCTTTTTAGTTTAAATCCATCCCATTAATTAATTTTTTATTTTATTTCTTATATTTTAGGAGTCTGGCTAAAAAAGTTGGAGCCTAATCTTACATGATGAAGATTTGGGCCTACTTTTTCCTCCATTAGGTGCAGGGCCTCTGGTCTAATTCCTAGGTCCTTGATCCACTCTGAGTTGAGTTAGAATAGACAAAGCAATCCTTTAGCAAGCAGGAGTTATCATAATACCAGACCTTAAACTATACTACAAAGCTATAGTAACAAAAACAGCATGGTATTGGCACCAAAATAGATATATAGAACAATGGTACAGAATAGAAGACACAGAGACAAATCCACATAAATATAGTTATTTCATACTAGACAAAGGTGCCGAAAAACATACATTGGAGAAAAGATAGTCTTTTTAACAAATTGTGCTGGGAGAATTGGAAATCCATATGCAACAAAATGAAACTAAACCTCTATCTCTCACCATGCACAAAACTCAACTCCTCTTAATTTCTTTTGATTATTTGAATTTTGTTCCATAATTCCATGCTGAGAGTATTTATTTTCCTTCTGTTTATTTAAAATTGAGGCATTTTTGTCTAAGGACCATGTGTTTTCTCCTGAGGATAGTTTGATCACATCTCACATTTTATATAAATTGTTTTGATGTTCTTCCTGTACTTTATAGTTTTAATTTCTTCTTTAACAGAAGAATTATTTTTAAAAATGTACCCAGTATTTAATTTTAAATACTTATACTTTGTTTATCTTTGTAAAATCAATTTTCAGTTTTGTTATATGAATGTCAGAAAATGTAATCTGTATGGTACTTTCCCATCTCCTTCTACCTGCTTGATCATTTCAGCAAAAAAACTAAAGAAAGTAGGAAACAAATATAGTAACCTAGAGAAAACTCCATTGGTCTTAAAAATTCTCTTTTCTTTTTTGTTTTAAACAGGCTTAGTACTTAACATAACATATCATGCTCTCCTTTATCTGTTTATGGATAATAGGATAGTATCAATATGTGTCTTACTGCTCAACCTAGATTAAAATTTGTCTCAACTCAAAACGCCTATTTTCATAAACTAACCTTTTTTTAACTTTTATGTATGAGGCTTGTTTTGATAATATTGTGACAGTATTATTGAGTTATTACTGTTTTGAGTTTTTTTTTGAGTTATTACTTTTAAATAATATAATTAATTAATGTATTCATCAGATTTCATTTGAGGCAATTTGGATTTGTTTTTAATATTTAAAGTTCTTCTATGTTTAGATTCCACTTTTAAGACTGGTGTCTCTTAAAATCCTAACAATTTGTTATTTTTGCAGAATATGGTTGGAGAGTGGGCTTTACCAGAAGAAATGGTTGATAATTTACCACCCTCCAACAATTGCATATTGGGTCACGTGCTTCACAGATTAGCAGAAAAATCTCTTCCTCCTCACGTGGAACCAAAAGAGACTGAGTTACCTTCATTTGCTATTAAAGGATGCTTGTTGGGGAAAACACTCAGTGGGAAATCTGCCAACCTAAAGTCTCTACAGAAAGGTAGAATGCTTCCCCCGCCCCCAATTCCTACTGGGTTCCATTTGCCCTGAGTGTAGTTGCAAATATCCATGTCTATAGAAAACATACCTGAAGCTCTGCTAATACACTGGAAAATCTGTCATCGCAAGTTTTACAAGAGGGTGATCACTTAATTCATTATCCAGGCCATAGTCATTCACTTGAAGATGATTGAAGTACTGACGACATGCTACAACACAGATAATTTTTTTTACATTATGCTAAGTAAAATAGGCCAGACACAAAAGGTCACTTAAAGTATGCTTCCATTTACATGAAATACCCAGAGTAGGCAAATCTATAGAGACAGAAACTGAATTAGTAGTTGCCAATGGGTATGGGTCTCCTTTTGAGGTGACGAAAATTTTCTATAACAAGATACTTATGACGGTTGGGCAACTTTATGAATGTCTAATGCCACTGAGTTGTATCCTATAAAATGCTGAATTTTATGTTATGTGAATTTGCCACAATAAAAGAGGAGTTTAATCAAAAAGACAGTTCTAAGGAGCCTAAAGACAGTGTGAAGCTAGAACACAAGGGCAATCATATCCATTTCCCAAGTGAAAAGCTCTTAATAAAATGATCTTTTGTACTTTAGACTTTCCTATTCAGGTGCTTTCTATTGACAAACTTGTCCGAGAAGCTATCCAAGCATTTTATGACAACGAAGAAGCCATGGAGGCCCCGCCAATTCAGGAAGAAGATGGAGAAGAGGCTCCACCCACTCCACAGAAAGACAGTATAGAAAACCAGGCAAGTGTGATGTTGGTTTTCTTTTCTGCACCTAGTGCACTAGAGCTATGAAGCCAAATGGAATTCTAAGGATCTTGTAGACCAGAGCTCTTTTCAGCAAAGTTCCCAGAGAGAAAGTAGTCTAGGTGTGTGGGCAAAGAGACAAAATGGAGGATACTATGTGAGTATTTATAAAATGAAGGAGAGAACTCTTGCCCACCCCACATACACACTGGTTTCCCTGGGTGGACCATCCACCATGATGGGCCCACTTGGCACCCAGTGACTATAAGCTGGGTACTTTCCCCAGAGGAAGGAGCCGCTGGCTGGCTGGAGAGACTGATTTGTGTGGATAAGGAGGGTGATACATGAGTGTTGGAAGGAAACTCAAAAGTCCCTAAATCCCAGACTAGTGTCCCACCACTCAGTGCCTGGCAGTCGTCAACATTAGAGTCCCCAACACATAGATGAAGACAGTGCTGGCCCTGGAAAATGCACAAGACAGGTGCCTGAGCCCTATGGAGATGAGGTAGACAGAGACACTTAATGTGGTTTCTAGTTTCACAGTGCTAGGCTGTTTCAGTGTTGTCCAAGAACCACATTAAATGTTAGCTGGATTAATTGGTCCACAGCCATAGTATGCCAACTCATGACTAGTAGATCTCAGTTTCAGGTAGGGGTCAAGTGTGTTCTCCATGTGGTTTACGTGTATCATGTTCCCATTATTTGCTTGCATCATATTCTCATCCCATTGCAATTCTTTACCTTATTGCATCAATATTCTTGGGAGTCGGTAGAGAGAGAATAATGTGATCCCACTTTGAGAATCATTGATGTGGCCCAGTATCCTTATTTTGTAAAGGAGACTGCAGAGGCCCTAAACATGAACTCATTTGTTCAGGGTCAGAAGACGTGAGAATGCCTATTCTGTGACTGGGTTCTGGATTCTAAATCCTGGACTCTTTCCTCTATCTTATACTGTCTTTGCAATTGAATGAAGTAGCAAAGAATCCAATCAAGATCATTTGTATTGGCTGCAACATAAATAGCATTTTTACAAGAATTCTAAAAATAACTATGAGAAGTTTGCTTCATTGTGAGGCTACTTCTTCTTCCATGTTGTGCTATTATTTCAATTTTAATCAATATGGAAATGGATAATATACACTTTTATGTTTATTTTCCTATGAATTACTATGACTGACACCTCTAGGATTACTTTTTTAATATGGTGCTTTTTCATAAATTCTACTTGTCCTTCTGGTTCCAGTTTATTTTCAAAATAGTTGCTATATGTTACTTAAAATTGAATTCAAAAGACAGATCTTATCATAGGTTACTGTTTGTTTCTCAATGTGGCAATTATCATCAAATTTTGTTTGTTTCTAAAAATCATCATTTAGGAATGAAACTGAAATACCCTTTAATATCATTAATGTTGTAGATAAAATACTATATTCTCAACCCTTTTTATAGAAATAAAATCAGAAAGATTATGAAAATATAACAATTAAATCTCTCCCCATGTGTATGTGTTTGTTTTCTTCTTAAAGGATCCACAAAATGTGCTTTCAACTGATCTAGTTTCAGGTGAAACAGTACCAGAAACAAAAGATGAAGCTGAACCTGGTAAGTAAGATATCAAGACACCCCACCCATCATTTATATTAGAGCCATAGACAAACAGTAAGAGCACATATATGTAAGTACAAACGTGCTTTCAGGGAAAGAGACACAGGGAAATTTGCATACTTGTCCATGTTCAAGACCAAGGTAACCCTGATGTGCAACTGAGGATAAAGATGAAAAGAATTAGACCACCATCCTTTTACTGTCCTTCAAATGGCTGCTCAGTTTTGTAGCTGTTATGCAAACAGCCAGCATATGTCATTTTCACCCCTTCCTGGCATCTCAACTGTGTCTTCTCAGATCCGTGCATGTGTTCTGTTGGGGTGTTCTGTGTGTGCTGCTTTGTACTGTATTCAGGGAGGCTGCCGATAAACAGTGGTTGCTTTAAAAAAAAAAAAAAAACTCAGATTATCCCTTACCTTGGAATCATAGAACCAACTTCTCAATCCTAACAAAAGTTAACCCTCCTGGGATCTGGACTTCAGTTCTTCAGATTCTTTATAGAACCACTGAAGGAAAACAACTTTATTCTCTTTTCTATTTGTGCTGGTGAATGCTTTCCATATTCAATAGTTTCCTTATGTTCTAGCATAAAGCTTAGATCCTTCTGTGTTGTCATTATTACCGTCACCATGAACACTGTTTGATTTACTATGAACATGCAATTCCCCCACAGAAATTTATTCATTTCCTTGTGATACTGAAACCCAGCACCTCTATAAAAACCAGGGCTTCACCTGAACTGGGCAAATGCTATACTTATGAGCTACAGCCCCAGCTCATCTATTTTATTTAAGAGATCATTGTAATAGACTTTTTTAAACCTCTATAGGTAGTTTATGATATATTTTATTAAAACTTCAATTAATCATAATCTCCAAAAATTTTTCCCCATATAATTTAACTAAAACCCCCTTTAACTTCTATATTGTCTGTCCATGTTTATTAACTATAACATGATAATCCAGAAAAAGGAAAGTACAATAAATTGGCATTTTAACAAAGTTTTAAAAGAAAGTTGGCTTGTTTTCTGAGAAGAGAACTCAAACTTTGTTAAAGTATTTCTAATGATATTGTTATGAGCTCAGGTCATACAGGAAAGAAAGGAAGGAAGGGAAGGAAGGAGGGAGGGATCTTAAGTCCCAAGTTTTCAATTCTGCAAGTATTTCAATGAAATTGATACAGGTCCATTAAAATAGGTTGGGAATCATAATCTAGAACTGATATATCCTTATTATAATTTAGAAAAAGATAGATTATCTACAGATAAGACACTAGGACAATATAGGATCTTTTACATATACAAATCATTCGATAAATAAGACACTGGGCAAATATCATGTCTGGGATGCTGGGACAAATGAATTTTCAATGGTGTGCAATGAGAGCAAAAGCCTTGCTGTGTTTTTTTCCATTACATCCTTCCTCTGTGTATCTCAGGCATAGCTGCCTCTGAAAATCCTTGTGTCCAAAACTATAGAGGGTCACTCAGATGGTTGTTAGATGTAAATACTAGAAGTTTTTTCTTAACTACTCTTCCTATTTTGTCAGATACAAATACTAATAAAACACCAAATGCTGAAGAGGTAAATTCAAGCAAAACTTTCTCAACAGTAAGTGTTAGAATCTAATTTTTTCTACTAGTGTATTAAAATGTGTCATAATTCATGGTCTTTTGTTGTATTTTCAAATGACGTGAAATAGTAATGTTCTCCTCTTTGGTTTTAAGTTAAATCTGATGATAAGATATTAGCTAACTTGGGTTTATTTGATATTCTTTATAGTCTCAGTATTCTTTACATGAGCAGTGGAAATTCCTATTCAGTTTTGCCAGGTAATAAAGTATACATGTGCTCCTTTTTAAAAATTTTTTAGTTTTATATTTTTAGTTGTTGATAGACCTTTACTTTATTTATTTATATATTTGTGGTACTGAGAATCGAACCCAGTAACTCACACATGCCAGGCAAGTGCACCACCACTAAGCCACAGCCACAGCCCCAACATGTGCTTCTGTAAATTTTAGTTTTATAACAAATTTATTTTGGGATATTTTCCTTTACCACTTAATTTATGGCTTAATTTCCTCTTGCACACTCTTTACTTTTAAGGAATTCTTCCAGAATTTATCCTTAGCTTTGCTGATAAGTCTAATTTTTAAATTTATCCTCCCTCAAATATTGACAATAATGTGCTCAATATTGTTTCTAATGGAAGCTCATATTTTAATTAATGGATTACTTTTCTATGGAAGCTTTTTTGTCATCAAATAGAATGACCAGATTAATCAAGTGAGATTTCACTTATTTTACTTTTATCACTTGTTTACTTTTATTATTAATTTCATCATAAAAAACAATATTATAATATTTTAGATTTTAAAACTGATTAAAGATAGAAAAAGATGGAAGGGTATACATCAAACTATAAATATGATGACTGATGAGATGGTTAATGGGTTTAGAAAAAGCAATAAATGGGAGCCTTAAATTTTTCATCTGTGTATTCACAATAAGAATTAGCAGAAAAGCTGAGTTTATTTTTATAATTACATTTATTTTTTTACAAATACTCCAAAGTTCGTGTTCAATTCAAAGAGCACACTTTTTTTCTGCGTACTCTTTTAAGTATCTGGGACATATCAGTGAACTAAAAAGACAGAGTCCTCTGCCCTTATGAAGTACACATTCTAATAGAAGGGGACAGAGAACTATAAGTCATAAATAAATCACAAATTATGAGTAAAGGGACTGTATATCATGTTAGATCACAGTAAGTGTCAAGAGGACACTAGAGTCAAATAGAGCAAGGGGGATCAGGAGCATATACCATGGGGCAAGGGAATGAGGGAAGGTCATTGCATTAAATTGGGAGTGTCTCCTTGATAAAAAGAGTCCATCCAAGAAAATGTAAAGAGGTGAGAGAATCAGCCAACTAGAGCTAGGGAAGGATTCCATGCACAATGAATTGTTAGGCACTGGACAACAGCCCTTAGTTAGAAGGTGTCTGTCCATGAGGGCAAGAGAGTAGTTAGCGATAAAGTTAGAGAGATGAGTGAGAAGACCCAAGAATCAGGCCAATTGGGGACTTCCAGGGAATTATCATACTATTTGGCATGAAAGGATGTTGAGAGAGATATAATATCATTTGATATAAAATACTGATTCTAGTGACTAAATTAAGAATGGACTCTAGGGAAGTCCCTGTTTCAGGAATACCACATAGCTTGTATTGAACTAACCCTCCTACAAATGGTAGTTATATATGATGGACAAATAAAAAAGCTAATGATATTCAGACCAGAGGAAAACAGAAAAAATCAAAGCAGCCAGCAAGCAAGCAGCAAAATCCAGGCAGTGAAAGACAAGGACTACAGTAGGCAAGAGCTGTGTAGATGCAGATTCCCCCAAGGGCACACCCCCTGTGCATGAAATGACTAGTGCTCACTCAGAAAGCTCTACCATTCTGATTGAAAGTATTGGAGGAGGATGCTCAGGATGCCAGAGCAGCTGAATACTAAAGAGGAATATGATGGAAGGAAGGGAGCCCCAAAAGAAGAGTCTCATATTCAATGTACAAATGTTCCTTAAATTCTTCCCTGACTCCAGAATTGTGTTAAATGCTCAGAGTCTTCCTCAGGGAGCATGACCATTTAAGTGCTTTCTCCTCCAAGCCATTTGAATCTGACTTTTAAATAAGCTGTATTTTTCCATCATCGATTCTTTTCACAGCTGTCTGTGCGAGCTCAGCTTGGTGCAAAATCAGAGCAGTTGTTGAAAAAAGGAAAGAGCATTCCGGACAAATTGCTAGTTAACATCATGGTAAATGCTATTAAGTATGTATTGCTTTCTTTTTCTTTTGTATCTATTTAACATTTTCTTTATTGAACAAATATATATCAGTAGTAATATAGTAATGTAGTTTTTTTTTGCTTTTAATATCTAGTGATTTAAAATTTACAGTAAGGTCAATTTACATAGGTTTGCATGCCTAGTTTCACTCCCTCCCCTCATCAACCTTGACTTTTTTCACCTAAATGTAAAAACAGACCAGATTCTATTACTTTTGGGGAAATCAAGGAGACAGGATAATTGAAAAAGCTAAGGGACAAACTATGGAGAAAAGAAATCAGGTAACTGCACTTCCTCAATTTGTGTTTCAAGGAAAGACGTTAGGAGTTGGGATCCAAAACTAAATAGTGCTGGGCAGGACAGCAGTGGGGGCACTGACCAGAAGAATATCCACATACTTCTGTGTGTGCAGAGATCCTATATGGGAGAAGATAAAGAAACAGAATATCAAATTAGTTTGTCAGTTTGGATTCAATATAATCCTTTTTAAGGAGGAAGGCTTCTCTTTACCCTTCCTTGTTAAAACAGAAAAGAGAGAAATTAAAAGAAACCATTGGAGCTCAGTTGATCCATATGATAAAAAAATAAGGCCAAGCAGGATGGAAAAAAAAAAAAAAAGAGTTCCGTAGGTTCCTGTGAATGTGTTGGAGAGCTTGGAGTAGGTGAGGAAATAGAATCGGTTCTCTGTGCCATGTGGGAAGCATTAAGACAAACAAGGAAGGAGATATTAAAGAAGGTTTACCATGTACCTGGAATGAACTCCTCAGTGTTTTCTTAAAAGGCCACATTGAAGATTCAAGTTGCTTCAGATATGATACATTTATAAATAGGAACATAGGGCTGCTGTCAGGGCTGGAGGGGCCTCATTCTAATACTTGTAAGATTTCTTAGCTGGGTACAGTGGCACACAGACCTGTAATCCCAGCAACTTGGAAGCCTGAGGCAGAAGTGTTGCCAAGTTCAAAGCCACACTCAGCAACTTAGCGAGGCCCTAAGCAACTTAGCAAGACCCTGTCTCAAAATTAAAAGGCTGGGATGTGGTTCAGTAGTTAAGCACCCTGGGTTCAATTCCTGGTACACCCCACCACCACCACCACCACCACCACACACACACACACACACACACACACACACACACACACACACACAAAGATTTCTTAAAACTGGCATAATTTTACCCATGGAATTTTTTTTCAACGAAAACAATGGAATTGAAAGCACCAAACATAAAGCAGATCTTTGGCTTCAATAGAGTTAGAGGACCTACACTGCATTGCCATGACTCTGTCATCCTTCACCCCACCACCATCCCAATGCCCCATGTCCCAGCAGTCCCTCTAGAGGATGGTCACTAGTTTGAAATCCTTTGAGCTAACACAGTGAGGAAAGGGACTAAGCTGTTCCAGTTAAACAGCTGGCTAGTGATGCAGCCTGAGCCAAAGCCCAGGTCTCCTGACTCCCGAGCATCTGATGTCCCCACTCCACAGCTGAAACGGTGTGGCCATGACCTCCTCCTCTCTCTGAGGAGACTCCTAGGATGGTGGGAACCCTGGCCCTCAAAAGGTACTCAAGGAAATTATCTTTTCTCTCTTAGGCCAATGAATCAATAAATCCAATTAACGCAAAATGTTTTACCACACTCTGGAATAGTAAAGTGCAGTCTTTTCCTGCTCTTCATTACCTAATTTGGGAAAACAGATGGTAACTTGAAGGAAGTTTGATACTGTGCAAGAATCACTGGATTCGGGGTTATTTGCAGTTTTATACCTTTGAACAAGTAATGAAATCTTTGAAGCTTAGTTTTTGTACTTTTTCCTTGACAATGATCAGAAGGATCACATACAGGCACTAAAGCAGACTTAGAAATCTCTGGAAAGGGGATTCTACTAGTTATATGACTTCTAACAGAGAATGAAGTGAAACCATAACTTTCAATTCAACGTCCAAAATCTCAATTTTGTATAATTTAGGGTTTTAGAAGAAAGTTGAAGTCAATGTCATTTTTGCATTATTTTCCAGTTGCAAACTGAAGTAATAATTCTTGGAATTCTCTGTAGAAGGCATTGTGCTGAGTGGACAAATCCAGGAAATGCTTCTCATCCTTCAGTAACTTAGAACCTGATTGAAATTTTTTAAAAACTCACTTGAATTTTTCTAAATTGAGAATGTTTTTCTTGTATGGGGAAATGAATGAGAGGTAAAGGAGTTGAGATCAGGCTGTTATGCCCATGCAGGAGCTGGAGGGGTAGGAAGAACTCTCTGGGTTGACAGTGTGAATAGTCAGTATGTGCTGAATTCTGGGCTAGGTTTATTAAATGGACGCTTTTAGTTCATCCTGTGAGGGATGTTGTCATCCATTGTACAGATAGGATATTGAGGTGCCAAAGCAGAAGAGTCTATGAACACAATCTAGAAAATGCAATTCCTACATAACATTAAGGAGATGAATGTGTTTAAAATAAATCTTCAAAATTGTGAAAGATAGGAAGTTATGTAGAAATATCTTTTAATTGTAAAGTAATGAAATCCTTGCAGTAGAAGGTTATTGTGGAATTGAAGGAAAGGTAAAAGCAAGGATCATTGTATTATTATTTGTAAAGTACTTGTGTCTGTCAAAATGTTAATGCCTTGTTCTGTTTGATCTAGTGAGTTACCTATAGATCAAAGCTGGATCCTTGATGGTTTTCCAATGACATTGAACCAAGCACAGCTTCTGGAGGAAACTCTCACAGGCTGCAACAGAAACCTCATAGAAAAGGAGGCAAAGAAAACACAAATATCTACACTGGCTGTTGATCCTACAGCTTCCAAAGAAGTACCTCCTCCCCCGTCTGCATTTGATTTTGTCATATTATTAGATATTTCAGATGCTTTCTCACTGAGTCGCAAGAATGATATTATGGGTAAGTCCAACACCTTTTTATTTTTTAGACTCCATTTAAAACATTTTATTACAGCATTATAGTTAAAAGTGATATTGAGGTTTATTGACATAGTCACACAGGCATGGACTGTAACTTGCTCCATTTTAGTCCTCAGTACTTCCTCTTTCCCTCCTCTCCTCCCGCCCACTGTTCCCTTCCTCTACTGGTCTTCCTTCTATTTATTGTTTGTTTGTTTAAGTGCTGATTTATAGATATGCATAAAGGTGGAATTCACTGTGGTACAGTTATATATGTTCAGGGTATAATTTGGTAAATTTCATTCTGTAGTTCTTCCCTTTTCCTGTCCTTCCTCCCACCCTCTCTATCTCCTTCCTCTGGCTCACTGATCTCCCTCCTGTTTTGATGGGATCTCCTTCCTTTTTCTCTCTTATTTTGCTCTAGCTTTATTTTTTTTACATTTTTTTTTTACAATCAAAACTGTTGGTTTTATTTGTTCTCTAATTCAGTGAGTACAATTGTAAGAAAGAATCCATTTCAGTCTTTCAAAGACTTATCTAGCTGAGCATATTTGCCTCTGACTTTGACTGTTAGCATTCAGCACCAAGGTCAAGCCTGCAACTAAAGGAGAACTACAGGCTGACTGCAGGCATCTCACTCTGGCAGATGCCTGACACAGAACCTCCTTTCATTGGATTTAAAATTGAGTGTGCAGGGCTGGAGCTGGGGCTCAGTGGCAGAGCGCTTGCCAAGCTTATGTGAGACACTGGGTTCGACCCTCAGCACCTCATAAAAATAAATAAAATAAAGGTATTGTGTCCACCTACAACTAAAATACATATATATATTTTTTTAAAAAAATTGTGCAACAGTGTTTTCAACTTTGAAAATCCATCTGCACTTTTCATATTCAAATATGTAAAGTATAAAAAGGTTATTATTTCATCTTGAGATTTTTCTTTCTTAGAATTTAAAATTGTGATGATTTTTAAAAGATCTTTTTGTTAATGTTCTCCTTTATCGAAAGCAAAATTCCACCTAAACTATTTTAGACAGATAAAAGGATTTTCTTCTAAAGTATCTTGTTCATTGACACAGTCATTTAATTTATATCCACGCTTACTAAGTGCCAGACACTGCTAGACACTGGTGATAGACCTATAAAGGAAAAATGGGTCCCGCCTCCAAAGAGTGTGGTGAAAATTGTAGATAAAGAACCAAGGGATTATGACATAGAACTGTGCTGTCCAGCATGGTGGCCACTAGTCACATGTGCCTATTTACATTAATTTAAACAAATAAATGAAAAATGCAGTTCTTCAGTCACACCTATCACAATTTATGAACCAGTGTGGCTAGTAGCTACCAGATTGACAGCACTGACACAGAATGTTTTCTTCCTATTGGACAGCACTAGGACACATTGATGGGGGCTAAAATGGTAAATAGTAAATATTTACCTAATATTTATAAGGTGTCAGGCATTGATCACATAGAAATGAAAGGCTAGTCCCCATTTCTCCATAGTTTATGGGATAATGTGAAGAAAAATAAACTTAATTAGATAATGTGGTTTGTTATATGCTATAACAGAGATGCCCAGCATGGGGAGAGGTTAGCCCAACCAAAACAAGGAGCAAACTAAAGAGGAAGCATTTGCATAACTTAGCTAGTGAGCACAAAATGTTTATTCAGAGAACAGCAAGAACCTCATTAGGACTGAGAGACTATACCAAGGTCTGCTGGAAAGTAGGTGGGGACCAGTTAAGAGTCTGGCACTAAATTGAGTTGTTCAGACTTTATCTGAAACTGTGTGAAGCCACCCTATGACACTAAACACAGGTCTATTGCATTTAGATATGCTTTTTATAATGATAGTTCTGGCTGCAGGGTGGATGATGAATCAGAAAAGGAGTGAGATTGGAAGCAATTACACAAGTTAAATATTACCATTTTGAAAGTAACAAATACATTAAGACAACAGCAAGAGGCAAAGGAGGAACAATCAGATGCAAGTGATATTTAGGGGGTAAACTTGGGGAGACCAGGATGACTTTGTTTCCAGTTTGCCCAGATTTTTGAATGGTGATACCATTCACTTAGATAATATAGAAAAAAAAAAACACTCAGAATTTCTTTTGGGATTGTGTTGATCTTGAAATGCCTGTGGGACAATTAAGCTAGGATATTCTGAAAACAATTCTATAAATGGCTCTAGATATCAGGAGGGAAGTATAAAGATTTTAAGGTGAACAGAATCATGTAGGAAGAATGCATAAGAAAAAGATCCATACTGACACAAAAACATCATAATTTAACGTGGAGAACAAAGGAAGACTATCTAGAAGCAACAGCTAGAGGGAAAGCAAGTCAGGGAGCATACTGTCTCCCAAGAAAAGAAGACAGATTTTCAAAACAAGTATTGTTCAAACTCCCTCCCAGATCAGCCTGAGCCAGGGTGTAGGAACCCAGACACTAGGATCCAGTGCAGTGTGCAATGCTTGGGGTACTAGGAGAAGCCTGAAGAACAACATCACAGAGATGCACATTATATCCAAAGCCAGGTGGACTGCAGAACATCAATCCAGCTAGGGCTGGGCAGAGAGCAATGGTCCAAACCAAAGCCAACAGGCAGAAGACCAGAAGGACCTAAGGAGATAGATAGACATCGTTAAGAGAATGGTGTCAGAAATGAAGAGCAAAGGCTGCTCAGGCTGGTCAGCCAGTGCTTCTGGCCCTGGATCATGAGTCTGAGAAGGGAAGCAGTGTACATCACTTGGTGACAGGTAGTAGAAGGTCAGGCTCATCCTTTGTAGCCATTGGTGACTGAAATGAGACATGAGGGGCTTCCAGGGATGATACGGTTGTTTCTTGCTCTGGATGCTGACTACTGTCAGTTTCTGGAATTCATCAAACTCTTTATTTATGTATAGATTATTTTTTTTGGCAGATACAACTGAATGAAGAGTATGAAAATTTAAAAAATCCAAAATCTGGAATCAAAATGACTAGAATCAAATTCCTTTTCTACTACATACAAATTTATGCAGTTTGGGGACAATTATAGAACCCAAATCTTGCTTTACAGGTTTTGCTGTAAATACAAAATAACATAGTATGTTTAAGAGCATTTAAGAACTGTGTGCTAAATTCTACCTATTTATGCTACGGAGAAATCAAATAAGATAAAGACTGAAACATGTCCACTGGCTTTGACATTTTACATGACTAGAATGAGAACTATCTCATTGGCAATAGCAGGGATGGGGGTGGTAATGGATTTCAGTAGGCTGAGGCACAAATAGGAGGTGTGTAAGTAGAGTGTGTGGGTGGAGATAACTACCAAGAAGCTCATCTGGAAAGAAAGCATGGTGACATGGTAGTTTGTTTTTGATCTCCCTCCTTCTCTCTCTTTACTTTAGGAAAAGGTGCATATATATGAAAGACCTCAGATGATTTTTGAGGCAGGAAATCAGTTATGTATTAGTTATAGTTATGTATTATTTTCCTAGAGGTCTACCATAGATGTCCCCAATCTACGTAGGGGAAGAGAGGGGACCATAATCTAAGCCTGGGTAGCAGAGGAACACAGAAATTGGAGTGGTTAGATGGGGAGAGAAGTTGAAGTGTTCAATTGTGCAGTTTAGGCTTTCTAAAAAATAAAGACACCAGCCAATTTGGGAAGAAAATATAGGAATTCAGGAACCAGATGCTGTTGGAAAGATTTAGCAGTTACACAAGAGTGTTGTTCAAACCAGAGTTTGTGGTAGGATTTACAGTGGCCACGGTAATGGGTGCTGGAAGAAGAAAGAAGGGACTGGGCAATGACTGGGCAGTGTTGGCAGAGAGAGGAATGAATCCATTTGACGAATATGAAATAGTGACCATGAGATGGTGCATGATAACATCTCCTAAGAAGAGATCCCACGATTTTCTTCAATCACCCATTCTGAACAACTGATTGCTATACCCTGTGATGGCCCTTGATTATCTTGAATGCTATTAATTCACTCTTCAGTGCTTTTTTGCTTTGAGTAATTCTAATTTATTTTAATGTAGTTCCAGGCTTTCTTTCCTGCCTTTAGATGTAGTGGGTTTTATAAATAGCCAAAAAAAATGCATGCACATTATCCTGTATTCTAAATCCAATTCATCTTGTTCTATCATGAATATAGAAGGGGAACAACTGATTACTGTACTTGTGAAGGTCCTTCATTTTCTTGAATGTCATAAATTCATCCTTCGGTGCTCTCTTGCTTTGAGTATCTCTAATTCTTTTTAATCTAGTTCAAGGCTTTCTTTTCTCTTTATCATTTCCAATTGTTCTGATATTATGAGTGTCCTGAATTTTGTGCCATTTATCCAGAACTGGACACAATAAGAGATGTCGAGGCCATTTTGTTTTTTTGTCCCTGTGATCTATTTTTTATGTCTATTAAAGAGAAGGAACTCATGAATCTAGGAAAAAAACATTATTTATTTTATGGTATTGTAATATAATGTCAAAAATAATTGTATGTGCATTTAACTTTATGGCTATCTTGTTATCTCATTCTTAATTTTTGCTTCATAGCATTGATTCTTCTTTATTCCAAGTTTGTCATCCCTCATGACCCATCATCAGTTTTCCTCCTCACCTGTTCATAATGTTAAATCAGACTTTTTGTTTTTGAGAGGAAGATATCTCTGAAATCAAAGGTTTATTAAGCTGTTACAGATCCTCAGCAAAATTAAAAGGACTCATCCTGGGACAGACCCCCTAAACTACTCACAGCATGGGCAGACGGCACTTGCCAAATAGCCCAGGAATGCAAGGAGCCAGAGTACTTTATAATGACGTTTTAAGGGAGAAGACTCATAAGTCATGTACTAATGTACCTACATTGACTACAGAGAAGTAGGATAATGGGAAGCGAGCAAAGTGCTGGGATCAGAGGATAATTCAAAAAGAGGTTTTGCTGCTGCTTGATTGGTTTTAAAAGCAGAATATGGTGTGGTCTTGATGGTTAATTTTCAACATGCAGTGAAAGGACACAGATCATTTGTTTTCTTCTTTTTAGGTTTAGCTTGAAGCTGTGAGTTAAAATAAACTCCTCTCATGTTTTTCCTCCTATCATCTGCCTTAATTTAGGATATTCGGAAATCTTATCCATAGTCAATTCTAAGATCCTCTACTTTGAAACTATAGCTCCTTTTTAATGTCTTACCCCATTTTCTCCGATTTCCAAGAACAATTTGAATTCTCATTCCAAAACTGTATTCTTTCAACATTTTATTAAACATATTTTAAGGAATATTGGACCAAAGACTGGACCATATCAATTGGCATCTTGCACTAGTATATTTTAGCGTAAGTAGCAACTTGACTGGTTTAGAAAATTATGTAATTATTTTTATACCATAGCTGAAGAATTTGCACATGAAACTACTCACAAAGATATTGGTCAACCCAGAGCTGCTGAAAACCAAGATAAGGATGTGAACCAGAACTTAAAGGACCAGATACAACATAGGTTAGTTTTAAACTAAATGCCCTGCTTATTGTTCCTTGCCCTTTGAACAGACTGACAATTACCCACTTTGAAATCATCACATGTAGAAAAAATAATTATTTCCTGGCATTCAGGTTTTTTTTTCTTTCTTTCTTTCTTTCTTTCTTTCTGTCTTTTTTTCTTTCTTTTCTTTTTTTATTTTTTATTATTTATTTATTTTTTTGGTGCTGGGGATCAAACCCAGGGCCTTAGTCATGCAGGCTGGCATTCAGTTTTTTACAGGTAAAATAAAACTAAGTGGTTTTAGTGTTGAGTGAAATGTTTATGTGGTAGATTTTATATTCAGAGCATAAGTCATTATACTCTGGGGAAAGAATTCAATAGGCAACATTTCACAGAGTGGTTACATGAACTTATAAGTTAATTATATAGAACTCATTCTAACCTATTAAGGAAATTCCATTGAAGATCATGGGACTTCAGAGAGCTAGGTATCAGACTACAGAGTGTAGTTCTAAGGGCACTTCTGTTTTGCTAAAAAAGAAGTTGGTGACATTCTTCTGGTTATGTACAATTTTACTTTGGAAAAATTTGAACAAAAAGATAATTTTATGAAATATTGAGAAGTCTGAAAATATGAAGTGAGCCAGAGAAGAGTAATTTAAGCCATATATTAAGGCTATATCCTGTCTGGGAATAAAAAAGTTTCAAGAATAATTCCAAGAATTCTTTTCAGGAAAGAAAATAAGTCTGAACCATCTATACCTACTCAAAACCCTCTTCACTTTCAATCTCTAAGAAAAAATTAGATGTCATGGATGGATCAGGCTATGACTACCATCATAAGAATACTCAGTGTTGTTCTTATTAATGCAGATGATGTTTCTTAGATTTTAAAATAGAGAACTAAAGTACACTAAAGATTTCCTGAATCGGTGACATTTTCAAATCTTCTTTTATTCTTATATGTATCTCAAAATATGTCTTAATGGTATTGAATAATTTCTTTAATCTAAATTCAATAATGTTCCATTCCCTATATACTTCTCAAAGTTGTTTTTTCAGATTTGTTAGTCACCTTCCCCTTGCTGTGACCAAAATACCTGACATAAACAACTTGGAAGGACAAAAGATTTATTTGGGATTAAGGTCTCAGAGGTTTCAGTTTATGGTTGATTGGTTTCATATCTTTGGCAGAAAGGCATGGCAGAGGAAAGCTGTTCAGCTCATGGCAGCCGGGATGCATTAAGCCCAAGAGAGGAAGGGGCTGGGGAGAAGATATACCCCTACAGGACATCCCTCTAGTTGGGCCTCACTGCCTATAGTTTTCCCCACCTTCTACACAGTCCACTTCACTATGATAGATTAAGCCTTTGGTGAGGTTAGTGGCCTAATGGTCCAATCACTTCCCTAAAGCCCACCCTTGAATACTGCTGCACTGGGAACCAGAAATTTCGATACATGAGTCATTGGGGGAAACTTCACATCCAAACCATAACAAGGTTCATAGAAGATTACTATATATAAGATTATATATAAGATTACTATATTAGTAGTCTGTATTTTCATTATGCATGTCAAATAAATCATAATATCATAATTATTGTTTCTTTACTCAGATGTTTCAATATATTCATATAACATTTTGATTTTGCAGAATTATAAGCTTCTTGGACAACTGGCCTTTGTTGGAGCAATGGTTTTCAGAGACAGAAAATGTTTTGATAAAAGTTAATGCTGAAATAGATAAGGAATCTTTATATCAAAAACTGAAAGACATTTTGTCAACTGAAATTGTGAAAAAAAGGAACAAAGGTATTTACATTTCTTTATGTAACTTAAATAAGTAGTTTTCATGAGTTTAAGAAGAAACAAGGGTATAATTGCAAAGTTTTCTCTTGTTTTTGAGTTTTACTCTCTACAAATGTATTCTGCCTCTAACTTTAGTTTTCTGCTGCATATGTGTTTGAATAAACTAGTTCTCTTCCATTAAAATTAATGTAATCCAAGAGGTCATTTTGCTGACAGTATTGTTTTCATTTTAAAAACAAGAAACAGCAGACTTAAAATTAAGGATGCTAGTCATATTGTATTCTTTGAATATATATAATCTTATTTGTCAATTAAGTTTCTGTAAATAAAAGTTAAAAATTAATGATGCAATAGAGAAGAGTAAATATTTAATTTGTTAAACTTCAGCATTATAAGGTAACAGTATGTGAATTCTCTTTTTAGGATGGAAGTAGTAGGCACTTAGCTCCTCCAAATGTGTTTATTTTGGTATGAATTTATTGATTATTAATTTCTTCTTTATTAGCTGTCTTCTGTGGTATATTGCCCTTACATTAACCCATCTAGACTTTCTTCCTCCTTCATTTAACAAATAAAAATTTCCCATTACCTTTTCATATATTAATGGAACTTATTTGAAAGAGGTTTTAACTCAGTTCAATGCAACACTTCCGTTGGAATTTTACCTCTGAAAAATGATTTGATAAAAAATTTTTTTATATCAATTTCCCCTAATTATATCAGCAACCACATTTTTTGTGTAATAATAAATGGTCAAATAAGATCAGAAGGATTCTGAAGTTGCCTTAGTAGTTTTACTTACTCCTATCATTTGACTATGACCTAACTATCATAATGTATCAGTGAACTAACACCAAAGCAGTTCATCAGCATAAGCCCCTGCCACCATGGGGATACAGGGACTCAGAAGCTCCTACATCTGCTCACAAACACACACCAGGGAGAGGCTTTCCATCAAAACAAAAACAAATCCATAGAGTATTTTGAGAGGCTTAGAATGTGACAGACACCAGACTGAGAGGAGGGAGGACAGCCCCTCTTGGAAGTCTTGGTGGGGAAGCCAGACCAACATTAATCCACCCTGTAAAGGCTCAAAGCTGCAGGCTAGAATCCATTTGCTTTTGCCAGCCATCAGGTCCAAAGTTAGCATTTTCCTAAAATGTTAAATTCTGGAACATAATCAGACCACTGATGGCATTAAAAGGGGCAACTATCAATGTAGGGTTTACAAGTTAATTAGTTAATTACTAATAACTATATAGCAAATATTTTATTATTAAAGCAATAGGTGCTTATCTAATCCAGTGCTTTATATTAAACACCCTGATTAAGTTAAAAATAAAATAAATTGTGGTGCTTCTGTATATATTTCAACATGAAAAAATGACCATAATATATTGTTAAGTAGAAGATTTCACAGACAATCCCCTTTCTACATATTTTTCTAAATTCTTGGGTTTTAAAACAGTAATTATGCATTACTTTTATAATCAGGGATTCCTCACCAGTGGACCAGTGGTCTCAGAGTGGGCACCTGTGGTCTGGAGGGTTGCAGAGCCTGAGGTGGTCAGGGGGCTGTGCCAGGAAGGGTGAACTGCATCGTGACAGGCAGAAGGCCTCAGCAATGCTGGGAACCTGGAAAGACCTGGCCAGCCACGTTCCAGTCCTCAAAGCACCCAGGCTGGCTGTCTCGTCTCCTCTGCTCTAGAACACTCCTCCATCATGTATCTACAAGTCATTTCATGACTTTCTTCATATATTACTCTAATGTCAGCTTAGCAGTGGACCCACGCAGCTTAGCACCCTATGTAAAACTTAAAACAACATCCTACAGCACACTCCTGACCCACCTTCCTCTCTTCGGTTCCTTTTCTTCCTAGGGAATATTACCTTCCAACCTTTTGTATAAATTAAATTATTCATCATGTTGATGGTTTGCCTACGACCTCCAGAGCACAAAATTCACCAGGGCTTTGATTTTTCTGTTTTACTGTTGTATCTCCAGCAACCAGACCTGTGCTTAGTGTTGTTTGTAATAGTACTTAATAGTCAGATTATTTTAGAGTTGTATCCCTTGCTTTTCTTTGAGAGATGATATAGATTCCATAAATAGCCTTTGCATGGCTGGGAATGGTGGCACAGGCCTGTAGTTCCAGCTACTTGGAGGCCAAGGCAGGAGGATCATATGAGCCTTGGAGTTCAAGACCACCAGCTGGGCAACATAGTGAGACACTATCCAAAAAAAAAAAAAAAAAAAGTCATGACATGAATGAATTTATATGAATTAATAGCTCAGTTTTAATTCAGGATGTATGCACCATGCAGTGTTCTAAACACTTGATATGCATTTCCACGCATTCTTTTCCTCTTCCATTTCCTCCCAACCCCCACCTCTTCTATCACATTGCTTTTAACTCTCTTTTTATCCCTCTTTTACCTTGTTTTTCCACTAGAAACTGTGAGATAGCTCTTTATTTTTTCATTCCTTTTTATTAACTAGTTTTGCTTTGTTACATTTCCATTTGGCACCTATTCAACAAACCTTTTAGCTGCTCTGTGTACATGCATGCGCCCGCACACACACACACACACACACATGCACGCACACCCCATCACCCTCACCACCTCCATCAGCACCACCTCTACCACTTCAAACCCCATCAAAAGGCAAGAGAAAACCCTATTTGTGACCAGGTAATGAAAGACTAAAACCTTGGCTTTCAGGACTGGATGATTGAGAGAGAGAGCCCTAAAACACAAATCGACCTTAAATCATTAAGTGTAATTTCCTATTAATTTCAGTTTCTCTTGGTTCAAGTGAAGTAGTGAGTGTCTGGAATCCCTAATGAAGGTTCATTCTTATCATCTTTTTGAAGTTGAAAAGAAATTAGAAGAAAAGGAAGCTGAGAAAAAAGCAGCAGCCGCCCAGGCAGAGCCTCCACCCCCGCCTCCTCCCCCACCTCCTCCTGAGGCAGAAAAAGAGAAGGAAAAAGAGCCTTTGAAAACTACTCCTACCAAAGGAAAACCACAATCAGGTGACTGACAGGGTGATGTATAATCTGGTTGCCAGTGCTTTATTTTCGCTTAGAAAAGAAGTGTAAATTAGAGTGCCAGTCTGTTTATGTGGATTCAGACTTTGGCAACTTCAGTTATGAGAAACAAAGATCTACACTCAGGTGGAAGTAGAAGAATCACTATTTCTCTCTCTCTCACACACACACACACACACACTCTCTCCCTCTTTCTCACTCTTTCTCTGCTGGGAATTGAGCCCAAGGCTTCTCACATGCTGAACACAAGCCCCACCACTGAACCACACTCCACCTAACAAAAACTACCCTCACTAGCCAAGAACACCATGGATAAAATGGTCAGGGTCTTCACTGTTTAGCAAGGAATGTGAACTCATCACACTCAGGCCAGCTGATGAGAATAAGACCACAGTCAGGAAGAGAAAAATTACAGAAGAAGAAGAAGTAATTTAGGGCAGATCAAGAGGACAATTGTTTGCTGAACCATAGAGTTACATTGATGTAAAGAGAGTGTCTTAATAAAATGAGAATTAACATAGCCAGATGTCTATAAGAATAAGGGAACCAATCAATAGCATCCATTAGAGACTAGAATTTGTCTGAATGTGAATCTTCAGGGTTATGTGGTTATCAAAGGAAAGAAATAAATATCTGACATCTCAGTAAACTTGTATTTATGGTTCTATAGATGAAAGTCTTCATAGAGAATATTCTTTAGTTTGAATTCCTTTTATATTCTTAACTACTAAGGAGCATGTGATAGACAATGAATATAATGACAAAAGTAAAGTGTTTGATCATTGTCTAAATCAGTAGGATGTTTGTGTAAAACAGCCCTGGCTCTAATTTCTGGTTTCCACTTTACAAATGAGTGGCCATGCACTTCACTTACACAAGTCTACCTAGTCTTAAGGTTGTGTCATAATGAACTTCTAAACTCCAAATCTTTGGGCTTCATGGAGACTTTAGATGAGTCTGAACCTTTAAAAAATAAATTTATTCATACTAAGCAAGGAAATTTGAAAATTTATGGTATATTAAAGATAATTTCACTCCCACAATAGAAGCTTAACTAAAGGCAAAATTCACAGACCTTAAAAAAAGTTTTTACCATATGACAATAAAATACAAAGCCATGAATTAAGTATACATCCTTAAATATGCATCCTTTTTCTACTACCTTAGTAGGAATTTAAAATACAATTCAAATGTCTGGAGAAAAAAAAATAAAAATCTTGAAAATGCTATTCAGAGCTGAGAAAGACAGTTTTCATAGTGTGTAAATTAACCTGGATTTATCCAATATGGTTCTTTAAGCTATAGCCCTGACTCTACTCACCCCTTCCACCCCGTCAACTGGCTTCAATCAGAGTATCAATGTATTTGAGCTGTTCTCTAAAACTGATCTCTCATGTTTCTGATTATGACATAGTTCAGTCCTTAAGTTTCTCAAGATTGTTTGCTATTTTAAAATTGTTTTCTTGCATTGGAGGAATAATAAATCTATTGTTGCTTCAAAGACTGATTGTACCTGTCTGTTTTTTCCACCAAAAGCAGTGCTAATACTTAATCATTAAATAATGTTTGAAAAGATTAATCTCTAGAGGCCTAATTACTGCTATTCAACAATAGTACATCATTGGTATCCAACAATAGTTCATCACTCATTGTTCATGGGCCTCAATAGAGCAAGGAGTGCTGCCCATTCAGCTCAAGGAGAGAAGTTTCTGGAAGGTTTTTTTTAAAAATTATATAAATAATTTTAATTTTCCTTCAAAAGAGAAATTTTCCCAAGTGAAGTCTGAGGCTTCTGAACATGCCCAACTCAAACATTCAATTACAATATTTTTTAGAAACTGAAATGAAAAGAGGAATTAATTCCTAAAACAATAACAACAAAATATGGAATGGGGTAGAAAAGTAGGCAGAGTACACTGAACTCTAACATAATTTTGTTCAAATATAGTTCTATGCTTTATATACTTCTACATTTTATATCTGCTTTAAACACACGTGAGATTCAATTTGGAAAAGATCACAGTTGCGCTCCCTTGGAGGCTTATTATGAGCTCCACCACCAAACAGCAGTATTGATTTGAACTGAAGTTCTCAGTATGGCAACATAGAAGAGCACTTATTAAAATAAATCTGAATAAGCCCACATTTCAAATGGACTTGGAAGTTTAAAAACTCCACAATTCCATTGCAGAGGATTATGATCGTATTCATTACCAGATGTTAATATTAAAGTTTGAATAAATTTCTCAGGGGGATGAAATACAAAAATACTAGCAGGGATATCATTTGAGAAGCTCCACATTCTATCTTCAGGTTAATTTTAACTCACAGAACAGACCCGAGCCATTTTGTGTGGTTCACAAATATAACTATTTATCTGATTGCTTAGAAATCACATAGCCTAAGCTATTGGAGTAAGTCCTCGGTAACACCTGTGTGTTGAATTTTGTTTAGAAACCCCACGTGGTAAACAAGAAGCTCTTCGTGAAGGAAAAGGAAAGAAAGGTGAAACTGCACCCAAAAGAAAAGGAACAGCAGAAAAAGGTAGATACTATTTGTGTTAGTCAGGTTTTCATCACTGTGACAAAGGTGGCGAAGGAAAGATTTGTTTTGGCTCAAGGTTTCAGAGGTTCAGTCCATGGTTGGCTGGCTCCAAGGCAGAAACACCATGGAAGAAAGGTGTGACAGAGGTAGCCTGCTCAGCTCATAGCAGCCAGAAAGGAGAGAGAGAGAGAGAGAGAGAGAGAGAGAGAGAGAAAGGGACCAGAGAGTGTACCCCCACTAACCTACTTCCTTCAACTATGTCCCACCTCCCAGTAGTTCATGCAGCCATCACTGGATTAATCCATCCACTGATGAGATCAGAGCCCTCATAATCCAATCACTTTCCCAAAGCCTCACCTTTAAGTATATGATATTCAGGGGCATTTTAGATCTAAACTATGACATCATTGCATGTAATCCACATTGTGCAAGTCTGTCAGTGAAAACATCTAGGAGTATATATGAGTATGCATTGACTACGTCTCTCAGGCATTTGTAAATCATAAGCCCTTACCAAAGAAAATAGCCTCAAACTTTGTGTATCCTGCCTTTTAGCAAGGGCCCTGCTAAGAAAAGTGATGCTTGCAGGGAATAATACAGAGAATGTCCAAGAGGCAGAATATGCATTCATCAGCGATCTTCATTAGTATTATCCTTGGGCTAAGTAAGCTTTGCCATCAGAAAGTTACATACTGCCCTGAGTTTTCTTTGACCTTCTATTAAATTGATTTCACTGATAAAGTTTATAAAGTCCTCATAAACTTCTTCTACAGTGGAACATAACAGTGGAGGTAAACTTTGATATACTCACAATAACCTTGTATTACATTTCTGTGGGGATACTATGCCCACTACATTGTTCAGTGACCCCTACATGAAATCCTAGGTAAGAAACTTTATTCAGTATCAAGGACTAAAAAAAAAATTTCCTTCCTCTGAATGATGATATAATTAGCACCCAAAATGACAGCATTTCCCTTTGTATTTTGGCTGTCTGGAAGTTCAGAACCAAATTTTTGGCTCAGGTTTACTGTCTGTACAAGGACCTACATCTCAATATCTGCTTTTTCTTGTCTCTCCTGATTTTGACCTTCCATTTTATGTTACATTTTTTTCCTTCACCCTTGTTTCATTTTTAAAAATATCTTACTTTAACTGTTTCTTTGCAATAAAGGGGACATAATTTTAAAGTAATTAATAGTTTGTTTAAAAAAATTCCCGAGTCTCTAAGGCATGTTAGTTGATTTATGTTAAGCTGCTATAAAGTAGCCAATTAACTAAAGGCTGAAATGCAGTTGGGGATACACACAGTCAGCTGCTTCTGTTCTTCTTTACATTCAAATGGCACTGTCATGAAGTGTGTGCCTTTGCTTAACTGTTCATCACAAATTGAACACAATTATAGTTCAAGAGTGTGCAATGTCTGCAAAGTGATGTGCTAAAAAATATGGTTGTTTTGGCATTTAAATCATGATTCTCAAAGAGACTCTCATCCTTCTCTGATTATAGGATTGTAGGCCTATAGAACTAGAGTGGATTGGTAAGTTAACACGGACATTAAAATTTTAATTCAAATCTAAGAGCAATAATTTATGATATAATAATTTACTTATTAACTGAGTAGTTTTCACATTTTATATTATTTACCCCTTGCTTGCTCATTGTTATCCAAAAAACAAAAACAAAAACAAAAACAAATGAAGGATCATCATATAATCATCAAAAATAGCAAATTAGTATACTTATGCTTACTAGGTACAAAATCATCAAATTTAGACACAATAATGCACATGTTATAAGAGCATCTTCTTAATTAAAGGAATACAAACTCCAAGCAAACACCCAAATACAACAGTAAAATACATACATTGGAGCCATGTACTTACCTCAATATCACTAACTCAAAAGATTTAGCTTTTATTCTACTACTTATTCTATAATATTAAGTAATATTTGAAATAGATGAACTTTCAATCAAAATTTAGAAATCTGTCACAAAGAAATATTTTGACATTTATAATAAGAGAAGATTTTCTCCTTCATAAAGAGAAATAACATTATTTTATTTTTTAATATTTGAAATTAATATCACCATGGGTGAACACTATTAATCGATTATCTATTTATCTCACAGGACATTTGATCATGATTATATATAAAGCATCTCTTGTGAGTTGAGCAACTATCTCTTTTCTCCTTTCTTCAAAATCATCCTTCTTTTCTGATATTGGTTGACTCATTTATATTCTTCTCTGCATGGTAGATCAATCTCTACCCCTCCTCTCCTGAAATCTTAACATTGAGATTCCATACACAATTCTATTTAGGTAATCTTAACAGCGTTTCTTAGCCTCTTCTATCCATTTGCCATTGACCCTTTATAGTCCTTCAGAAAGCAATGGCTTTTAAAACTCTATGGTCTTACATGGGAGATGCTAATTAGGATTCTAATAAAGATACTAAATAAGTTCAGAAAATGCTAAGTTACATGATGTTTAAATGTTTTTAATTATAGGATTTTTTTCTATGTCAACATGCATGTTTCAGGGAGTGAGAAATGTAGTAGGCAGAATCCAAAAGCATATTGTTTGCAGAATTCTTCTCCCTTGGGGAGTATCTGTTGAGACTAGAGTTCTCACCAACCCAACACTTGGGAATACAATAATACCATGTTTAGTTCCTGTGATCTGCTCCACGTGTTCACATTAGTATTGTTCCAGTGCTTGCCTTCTAACTTGAGTTAAATTTCAGTTATTATAGGTGCTATGGGCCTCTAAAAAAAATGTACTTTCAGTGTTAAAAACATTAAATTCACTTATTTGAAATACTGTGGAAGATAGAAAAAAGAGGCAAAGTTGAAATGAAATCGATTTTGCTAGATGTATCTACAAGAGCGGTGGCTGTTAAGGTGTTGGCGCTGGACCAGCAGCATCACCTGGGAACTTATTAGAAATACAAATATTCGGCCTACCTCCAGACCTACTGAATCTGAAACTCCAGGAGGGATGCCCAGCAACTTGTATTTTAACAAATCTTCAGGGGATTCTGTTGATCATTAAAGTTTGTGAACCTCCACATTAGGGCCCAAGGCTTACTGCTCTACTGTAGTTACTGGAATATCAGAAACATTTGTAAGGGATAATTAGAACCAATTCTGGCTTACAGTAAACTTAAATATGTGTTGTTGTTATTGGACCCAGACCAATTTTCCAAAGACAATGGATAGAAAGTGGAATTCTATGTAAAGTTGACCTAGGAAGAGCCCCTCACTTATTACTGATTATAATTATACTAAAACTAGGTTTTGTAAGTGATATCAGATATCAATCTCATTGCTTTTTGGTTGTCCATATGTCATCTCTCTAATTCCACAGAGGAGCAACATGAATTTCAGGACAGTGAGGAGAGGAAACTTTCCTTACATGAGCTTTTTCACACAGCTTCTTGATAGTGAGCTAGAGAGTAAGCTGGTTCATGATCAGTCTCTGGCTCCTTGCCTAATTCTGCCCATCTTCTCTTCCTGATTGTATTATCTCAGTCCACTAAATTTCTAAGCTAAAATTTCAATCTTATCCAAGCCATCCTGAATACCAGCTTTGGTTGTCTCTGTTTGAAGTTCAGGCAGCCATCAGCATTAGCTATTAGTTTAAAGTCAGTTTTGGGGGCTGGGGTTGTGGCTCAGTGTTAGAGTGCTTGCCTGTCACATGTGAGGCACTGGGTTCAATACTCATCACCACATAAAATAAATAAATAAATAGATAAATAAATAAATAAATAAATATGTTCGTCTACACTAAAAATATTTTTTTAAAAAGTCAGTTTTGGCCCAATGTGGCTGACTCCCAAGGCAATTAGAAAGCCATCGCTGTTAACCTAAACTTCTGGCTCCTCCCTAGAGAAACTACTAATGAAATTTGGTTCTACTAGAAATAGTTTAGAACCAAAGATTAATAACAATAATGCCTTTCTTAATAAAATAATAAATCAGATGTTGCATATCTTTTCCTCCTTCCTACAGTTTTTACCTCTCAATCCTCTAATCTCCCTGGGAAGTACTAATTAAATGCAAAAATATTTTTGAATTCTTAGTGTCTTCTCCTACTCAGTTAATACAGTTTATTTTTACCTAAGAATTGTTTAATTTTTTATTTAAATTTTTGTTTCAGGTCTTGACTTTTAGGTGTTTATAAAGTTGGTACTGATTTTTTTCCCCTCTAACCTATTGCTCACTCATTTCATCTTTGGTTGACTATTTCTTTATTTGTAATATTGATTAAATAAATCCTGTATCCTAAAATCAAATTTTTCTTTTTACTTTATTTTTATTAGCTGTTCTAGTTCCTTGGGCTTCTGCATTGTACCATAAGTTTATTTTAAGAAATAAGTTGCTAAAATTTTCCTGTACAACATACTAGCCAAAACTTATTCTCCAAATCTTTCACCCTTGAGGAATAGCTACACCACACATTCAAGGATTCAATCTTTTAAGTGAAAGCAAATTTCTTATTAGAAACTGAAGCCTTTGAAGCAATGTTCCTTGTTGCACTTAAGATGATTTCAAAGGTTTTGTTCAAAAGTGACATCTTCCCATCACTGTGGTGCACAATATTTATCCTTTCAAGTCTTTCCTCCCATGAACATTTTTATTGTTAAAAATTTGAATAAAACTCACATAGACTCAAAGCCAAATAGTTCAAAAACTATTCCCTATCTCTCTTAATTTTCACTAAATAATCATGATATTTATTAAGAAAAGGGAAAAAAAGTGTAAAAAAAAAGTGACTACTCAGTGTAGTTCCAAGTTTATAGTTACTAAGCCCTTCATAGGATTTCTGCTTAGAGAAATTTATCTTGAGGTTACCATAAAAATATGACTTTTATTTCACCAGAGACTCAGGTCAAAGGATGAAAACTCATCCTATACTATATGTGTGTATATATATATATATATATATATGTGTGTATATAAATATATACACATATACATACATACACACACACATACATACATACACACACCCACACACACATATATACACACACATATATATGTATGTATATACACATTTTTTACACTTTTCTTTTTTTATAAATATATATACATACATATATGTGTTGTGTGTTTATATTAAAATGTGTGTATTATATATATACATATATATATATATATATATATTTATACACACACATATATATGACATAGGATGAAATAAAAATATCACTTTTATTTCACCAGAGATTTAGGTCAAAGGATGAAAACTCCTCCTATACAATATATATATATATATATATATATATATATATATATATATATATATATACATACACACACACACACACACACACTCATATATATGTATGTATATATATATGTACATGTGTGTATATATATGTATATATACATATGTGTGTGCATACTGAATATCTTTAGTTATTACATGCCCAAAATTTTTCTTAAATTTTTCTACATTTTCAAAAATTTAGATACAATTTTAGATCTATGGTAATGGATACTGTTTTTAAGTGTGTGTAAGTAAAAATGACCTAAACTGCCCACAGGACACCATTGACAATTTCTCCTCTACTTATAGTCCATGTATTTTCAACTAACATAAGAGTGGAAGATGTATTTACTTTTCTAAATAACATTGTCATTAAATAATAATCATTAGAAAAATATATTTTGGGCAAAGAAAGCACTCCCTATATTATGGGCATCTATAAACTGCATCTAAACATCTCAATAATTAATCTGAAGGTAAGAGGAATTAAAATTGAGTGAATTTCTAACCTTTAATAGCCTTGATCCCAGAGAACATCGGGGTTCTCTGAGTCAAGGAACAAGTCATTCAGACCATAAACTTGCCATTGTTCTAGACTCTTCTTGATGCTCAATACAGGTAAGTGGATGTCTTTTCAAATTCTGAATTAGAACATACACCACCTCTTCCTCTTTCCTCTTTTCCTCCTCTTGTCTCCTCTTCTTCTCCTTTCTTTCCCCTCTGTTTGCTTCCCATGCTCTCCCTTCCCCCTTTTCCCTTTCATTCCTTCTTCTTTTCTCACACCTTGATTCAGCCAGACTTATGGCGTAGCACCTACCTTCAGCCATCAATACTCTCTGGCTACAGCAAGAAAAGTAGTTTTTCCTAGAAGCCCTGTCACCTGCAGGGAGTGGAGGGAGGTTCAGGAGCTGCAATGGCCTCTTCCCACCTGCCTGCCCCACCTCCTCCAGTTGACTCTTAAGAATTGGATTGTCCTTCTTTCCTGTCCTCTGCCCTGGACCCCAGGGACACCAACAGCACCACTCTTGTTCTAGCTGTCCCCTTTCTCTTCCCAGACAGAGAGTTTAATTTGCCCTAGGAAATGAAACACAATTTTCACTAGAGTCCAAATTTCATAACAACCACATGTTCAGTATAGAAGAGCAGAAATGGAAATAAAACATCAAGTTTTTCAATAGCCAATTGAATGAGAGCAGTTGTATTGCCTTAAAAAAATATTTCATCACTGTTTGTTTTATTGGTTAATTTGGGGGCTGTGGAGAATGAGATATTTATTTTGATTTTGATTTAGTAAGACTGTATAAAGGAACTCAAGAAATAGTTAATGAATTGCCTAAGGTCCCTGGCAATCATGGATTTATTTATTTACTAGAAAGAATTCTGTCTTGTTCGTCTACTTGTATCAAAATGTTTTAATATGCATGTTTAATTTTCTCCTGAAGGAAAATCACTAGGAGGAAAGACACCAGTAAAAAAATCACCTGCCGACTCTACAGACATATCACCCACTCCAATAGCACCACCACTACCGAAGCCAGGATCTGAAGAATGGGTCTACGTGAATGAACCCATCCCCGAGGTATGCAACCTGCAGTCAAAGAACCCATTCTTTGGTTTATGATCCACATCATTACTTGCAACATACAAAAATCATTTCATAACTGGTAATATATGTGCACTCATCCAAAATCTGAGATAGAGCTTGGAGTGTAGCTTAGTGGTATAACTCTTGAGTCGCATTCACAGGTCCTGTGTTCAATCCCCAGCACCACAGAAAGAAAATAAGAAAGAAAAGTAAGAGAGAGAGAGGGGCCGGGGGAATAGAGAGAAGAAATAACAAATTTTCTAGAGTTTATCATTGAACCACATCTCAAAGTTTCTCCTCCTCATTTGAGTTTCTGAGTCATATTTTGAACTTCTGTTGAGTGCTAAAATCAAGAGAGCAAATGGGTTCTGGGAGGACCAATTTTCTTCCTGAGGACAAGCAGAGATGCCGTTTCCTAGAATGACTTCCACTGAACACATACACAGCAAATTTATGACCCTCTATCCAGTTCTAATGCCCACATGCTTTTAAATGGAGTTTAACCTCTGATTCTTTAGAAATAGGAGAAAATTTTGAAGCTAAGTAAGCCTGTTTAAAAAAAAAAAAAAAAGCAGATAGCTGAGGCTGGGGATGCAGCTCAGTAATGGAGCGCTCGCTCTCCTAGCACCTGTGAGGCCCTGGATTCAATCCTCAACACCACATATGAATAAATAAAATAAAGGTATTGCATCCCACTACAATGAAAAAATAAATATTAAAAAAAAAACCAAAAGGAGACAGCTGTCTGACCTGAGAGCCTGAAATGGGTGTGCTGAACCAGGAGATCCCCAGGGAGCCCATCCTTCTCTGACAGCTGCCAAGCCCAGCTGCCACCAGGCACTTCCGGTTGGGGGAAATCGTTTGAGGAAAATTGCACAGAATGGTGATTTAAAACGTTTTTAAAAGGAAAGAAGCTTTTACAAGTCTAAGTCCCCTCTTGTTACTGTAATCCCCAGAGATGTCCTATTCTGATAAACCCAGCAAGAACCATTCCTGAGAATCATTTAAGATTCAAAGGCAAACCGCAGCACCTGAGGCGTTGCTGTTAGGAAGGAGCTCTCCTAGGGATGTCCTGTCTCCTCAGTTAGATGGAAATTTGGGGATGGAAGGAAAGAGCACGTTGAATAATTTACTGTAAAAACACAGAATCAAACAGGGTGCAGAGCGTGTAACAGACTCTTGATAGGTTCATGAGGAAGTAATTAGTTATCATTGAGGGTAAAATTAAAACAGAAAATATTTAAAGATGAGAACATTAAATATATCATTATAAATATGTACAACACTCATCCAAAAAGAAGCTACACATTGTATTTGTGTATTTGTGTATGTATGCATGTATATATATATATATATATATATATATATACACAAATTATATACAAATTACATGTATAGGTGTGTGTGTGTGTGTATTCCAAAACTTTCCTAGGTCTACAATGTACCAATTAAAAAATTTGGGAAAAAAAACTCCTAGAAGCAGTATATAGAAGAGGTTTGGGGGAATGAGATAAAATTAAAGTTAATGTTTACAAGGGGTATGAAGTGATGAATAAAACCCAAAGCACATTCCTGAACTCCAAACCTAAAAGCCCTTTAAAAAAAATAAAGCCATAGAGAACAAGCAGAAAATAGAGGACAAGAATTAAATAACTAAATAAGCATCAATATTAAGATATGATACTAGTTCCCCTGTACGTCTTTTAGCAGTAAAAATTCTGGAGAAAAATAAATGAAAATTTGAGGAGATAGAATAAAGTGTGGTCAGAAAGTAAGGGAACCTACAAGGATTCAATCATTCCTCCCAAACAAGGGATGCCTGGGAGTCATTATGGACTCGGAACTTGAGGTGGAGAAGTCAGGGAGCGGGGTCTTGGGGCTCAAGAGGACCTCTGCACAGAGAGGGCCATCGGAGGGGACCTGGGTCTTCACTGGGGATGCAGCACCCCAGGTCACAGCAGAGGAGCAGGAGAACACACTATGGGGAGGGCCTCCCTGTGTTCTTCAGGGCACTGAGCAGGGTAGAGAAGGGTGGGAAGTTGGCCTGGAGGGACAGTGAGGACAGACACAGGCCAGACCTCCAGTGAGCTGAGTGAGGCCCTGTGGAGAGCGGCTGCTGCTGCTACAGCGAGGCAGGTCACCTGAGGCAGCCTGGTCCTCTCCCCTCAAGGCTTCCCACAGGAGCTGCAGAGTTCACCTGCCAAGGAAGAGGAGCACATGTCCCCAGTTACATTTGGAGTTCTAATAAGCAATGAATTTAAGCAGGCATCTGTACTCTGTCTGGTAAGCCTAGTTCCAGGCCTCCTAAGGACCCTGGTCAGCCTTACCTCAGTAGGTACATGGAGGCCAAGAGAGAGAGAAAGAGCCTGAAAAGGGAGATTGCAGATCTGGCTTTTTCAGGCAGCAGCCAAGTGCAAGGCAAGCCTCTGTATCCCCTTTGCCAGTCACAAGGGAAGGTGCAGAGAGCCGCTAGGAGTCAATCAGAGTGAAAGGTCTTTGCTTTCCAGCTTGTGGAAATACAAGAACAGACGCCCAAGAGGCAGGATTTCTCCAAAGAGGCAGCTGTGCCTTGGGCTCCATGACCCATTCAGTGTCCTCATTCACAGGCCACAAATCATAGCAGTCCCCCACCTCCTCCTCCTCCTGCTCCTGTTCCTTAGGCTGAAGTTGAGTACAGGGGCCACAGAGCCACGTGTTCCAAGTTTGGAAATCTATCATTCTCAGGAAGCTGACAGACATGGGATTTCTCTGCCAAATAGTAGGCCACTGTTCAATTCAGAACTCTGATCCATTCTCACCTGGCTCTTCTTAAAATATAGACCCCCTTAGCCTCAATTTCACTTTGCAAGGTTTCTGTTACCTATGATTAACCAAGGTCAAATGCCTATATATTTCGAAACAGGTAGATGATGCTTATTAACATACAGATTGAGAGTCTACATGTTAATCCCTGGCAAAACTTCAGAAAATCATTAAACATATGGCTTCTGAGCACTTATAAAGTATAAAATGATCGCTTGGAGACTGCCTGGGAAGAATAAACCTTGTTCAACTGGTCCATTCATTTGCCTTAATAGCAAGGTGAGGTTGATGGATCAGAGTACCACAGACATAAGATCTCTTGAATTCAAGATAGCATTCGGAAATTTCCTCACAAAATTACCAGAGATAGATGAGAATTGTGAGCAGAATGTTAATTCAATGAGGCCCATTCTTAGCTGGTAACTCTCTAGGCACAGGCATTGATTAATGGATTGAAATTGACCAGGAGGGAGGCTCAGAAGTGTGTCTATTTGCCAAACATCTTAGCACATGCCTATAATCCCAACAGCTCAGGAGGCTGAGGTTGGAGGCTCTCAGCAACTTAGTGAGATTCTGTCTGAAAATAAAATATAAAAAGGGCTGGAAATATTGCTCAGTGGTAAAGCCCCCTTGGATTTAATCCCCAGTACCAAAAAAAAAATAAAAGTGTGTTTATTTAAAATGCTCTTTAGCATCACTATGGATACCACTTCTTTTAAGAGAGACTGTGAGATATATCTATATATCTATATATCAATATCGATATATAGATATATAAGTTGACATATATATATATTGACATGACCGAGAGAGAGAGAGAGAGAGAGAGAGAGAGAGAGAGAGAGAGAGAGATAGGCATCTCTGGTTTTCTGTTGAAACCAGAAAGAGAAGAAGCTAGGTCAGAAAAAGGTGTTAAAGTAGTGTCAGAGAAGCATTAAAGGAAATGTAAATATTTAATTAAGATAAATGAATCACAAATATTTAATTAAGATAAATACATTAATCTATGGTTGGATGTAAAATCTTAGGCTTTTAAAACTAAATGCAGTCAACCAGTCTCCCAAAACTCTAACTAATGTCAAAACTGGATTCATGAGCGTCTATTTTCATCCACGTCAACATCCATTGAAAACCTCTTATTTGCAAATGCTGCACTCAGGGATGGGAGCACAAAAACATGCAAGCTGCAGTTTCTATGTCCCAGAACAAAATTTGCTTGAAGACAGAAGAATATAAGCAACTCATTATAGCACGCTGTATTTGTAAACAAAATAGAAACTGTTATAATAACATAGAGGAGGGAATAATATAGTTAGTTAGGGAGGAGGTACCCAAGAGAAAATAGCTCAATGTATTTGGAAGCAGAAAGTCTGCAGAGGCGGCTTCAGGACTCAAGTCTAACAGGAGAAGGGATCAGATTTCTCAGGACATTGAAAGAGTGCTGGATTGTTTGACTTTATCTGCCAGATAGTTGAAGCTATGGAATGTTCTACAGAAATAACATGTTGGAATCTGTTTTCAAAACAATAACTGAGAGAGACGGGAGGGTGAATCATTTTTAAATGTGGGCTGTGATTAGTCTGTCTGTGTTCAAATCCCAGCCATGTCACTCAGCAGCTGCATGACCTTGTATGGGCTTTGTGGCCTCTGTTGACTCAACTGCTTCATATTCAAATGGGAAAAGCAATTAAAACCAATTTGTTTGGTGGTTGTAAGTTCTCAATCAGTATTAGCTGGTTTTGAAATGTTATTCATGGATATTGAAAAGAATTCTTGAGATTTGCCAGGAGACACCTGTACCTTCTAGACAAGAGCTGATAAGGACCTGAATGAGAGAGGACAGTGGCACTGGGAAATAGGACATGAAGGGACAGAATCCATCCAGGTACAGGATCTTATTCATCCCTCTGAGATAGCATCTTTGCGTTCTCCTTAGGAGGCCGTTTTCCAGCTGAGGCAAAATGTGATGATTTAATTCATTCATCCAATGAATATTCCTTGAGAATTTACTAGGTCTCAGGTACTATGGTAATTAAGGAAAGATTGAATAGAGGTGAACAAGATGAAAAAAAAGAGGTGAACAAGATGATCATAATTCTTGATTTTACAGGACTGATATTCTAGAGTTGGATAAATAAGCACTTACAATTAATGTCATTGATGTTATGATAATAGGAGTACAGGGAGCTAAGGGCCAACTTCAGGCCATCTGAATGTAATCTTGCAAAACTGTTGGGTCAGGGGATGATGGAAGAGATGATGTCTGCACTGAGACCTGAAGAATTCTTTGGAATGGTAATTAACTGGGAGAGGGAAAGAAAAGAGGAGTGGGAAGTTTCACGAGGAATGCTTCAGATAGTTGCAACTGTTTCCTGATCTGCTTGCTTATAATACTCTTTTGACCCAATTATTTAGAAGAGTTTTCATTTTGAAACAATGATTTCTATGCTTTACCATGAACAGGAATTACCTTCATTTTTAATACCTTACTGGGAACTAATAGAGAATTCCTACATCAGCACCATCAAAACGGTTCTCAGACATCTGAGAGAAGACCAGCATGCTGTACTTGTGTACTTATACCAGATCAGGTGAGTAAAGTTCCAAAGTCAGAATTTTACAGTTTACAGGTATGACATATAAGATCCCTCTCCTTCTCTCAATGTCTTACAGAACAAGTTTCCAGGAGTTTCTAAGGCGTCCTGATTACAAGCAAGATTTCGTAGCTCAGTGGCAGGCTGATTTCAACTCTCTTCCTGATGACCTGTGGGATGATGAGGAAACAAAGGCAGAACTGCACCAAAGAGTGAATGTAAGGACAGCGGTGACATGCTGGGCCAGGGCCCAGTTCATTTCTCTGACCTCCCTGAGAGTGAGAATGAGAAAGGCAATGATTTGAACTTTTACCAGGTTAATTCTCCAGAGCAGAGGCTCTTCTGTGCTTTGGATTCAGAATGAGAATGTGGTGGCAACACTTCTGGGAAGAGTAGCCAAGGTCTCTGCCTTGCAGGCCCCTCTTGGCCTCTGTCTTATAAATGCCTGTCTCCTTTGTTGGTCCATGTGGCTGCACTCATGTCTGGTGTTAATCACATGCCTATCCTGAACACCGTCATATGGTCAATCAATGGCAAAGAAAAGAAAAATGAGAAAAAGCCAAGCATTGAGTAGATGTCTTGAGGGCAGGTACCAAAGCTTATACATCTTTGTACTCTAGCAAGCACAATGCTTGGTAATTGGTAAACAGACAGAATTTCATAAATTCATGAATGAAGTGTATTACCCTGATACTTTAAACAAGGGCTTCTGGTGCACAAGAAGCCTGATTTCAGTCTCTTACCCCTTGTGTTCTCTGTAAATCCACAGACTTCCTTATCCCATCAGAAAGACCCCCTTGTTACTACCAGAAGTATGGGCTACTAGCAGTCAATTCTGGTTATGACCTCAGTATTTATTTGTGCAACAGAAACATTGCCAAACTCTACCTCATATCCCATTGTCTGCTCTGTAAATATTTATATCAAGGGTCTGGGAATTGAACTTGAACAGAATGTCTATAAACTTATGTATCCAGGAGACAGAGAATAAGCAATAAACAAGTGAATACAGAATGAGGTCCTTAGCAAGAAGAGCTTTGAGGGGAGCAAGAAAGCAGGGCAAGAGGAAAATAATCATTTCTGTAACAATTTTGTCCATGATGGTTCTAAAAATTCCTTCTAAGAAGGTGACACCTGAACAGACTCAGGAGAGAAGTGATGGAGTGAGCCCCGTGCATGTTTAGAGGAGGGTATCTCAGCCACAGAGAAAAGCAAGGGAAAAGACCATGAAGGTACAGGATGCTCAGTGCTTTTGAAAAACAGCAAGGAGACTGGTGTAGCTGGAGCAGAGAGAGAATGGGCAAGTGGTTTGGTGATAAGACTGGAGAGATTGTAGGGGACCATAGTACCTAAGGCCCCAGAGTTCAGTATTAGGGTATTGGCATTGGTCTGAATGACATGGAAAGCTTCAGTTGCTGGTTTCAAAAGATCCTATAGGGGAGAAAAATGAGCAGGAAGAGCAGTTTGGAAACCAGCTGGGAAACTTTTATAACAAGGGCAAGGCCTCATGGTAGCCTGGTTGATGCAGAAGGGTTTGACCCAAGAGGTACTTAAATGTGCTAGTGAAGCTGAGTGTTTTATTTGTTCTTAGACATTCCTTAAAAAGTAGTAGTTAACTGTGTTGTGTTGGTCGGATTTTCATCACTATGACCAAAAGACCTGACTGGAAGGAAGAAAAGTTTATTTTTGCTCAGAGTTTCAGAGGTTGAGTCCGTGGTTGGGCAGCTCTGACTCTGTATGCCCGCGGTGGCCAGGACACCATGGCAGAAGTGGGCAGAGGAAAGCTGCTCAGTGCGTAACAGCCTGGCAACAGAGAGCTTCAGAGCCTGGAGCCAGGGATAGAAAGTCCTCAAGGGCACACCCCCAAGACCTGCTTCCTCCATTCACACCTACCTGCCTACAGCTCCACCCATGATCCACCCAAAGTATCAATCCGTCAAATGGATTAATCAGTCAAGGCAAGGAAAAGAAAAACGAGAAATGGATTAATCCACTAACTAGATTACAGCTTTTATATCCTAATCATTTCACCTCCAAACATTCCTGCAGGGGAACTTCAGGGTACACCTCATACCCAAACTGTCATGTATGCGAATCCTAAGACTGACTCTTTTTTGTTTTTTTCTATTTCTTTCCTACCTATTCATAAAACCACCCCCAAGCCAGCCCTCATGTATACTTCATCCTAATATTAGTCAACTTATTATTGACAGATAACACAGTAATTTGAAAATTTAAAATATCTTATTTGTAATTTTTTCTGATTTATTTCTAGCAAGTCTTAGTGTCAGTGTTTGTTTTATACCTGTCCTCTATTTCCTTCTTGTTCTCTGTGGCTTTATTTATTTCAAGGGCTTTCTCCCAGATTTGGAGTTACAGAGTGGGTGGGTATTTTTTCTCAACACTCTACAACCCTTAACAAATAGTAATTTTAATTATATCTCATTTCCCCAACATCCTCCTGTTCTGCTTCTGTGAAGGTATTTTTTTAGTTTTTATTTTGAAATGGGGGTCTCCCAGGATGGTCTCAAACTTGGGATTCTCCTGCTTTGACCTCCTTACTTGCTGGCATCATAGGCATGTGCTATCACACCCAGCAAGATCATGTTTATTTTTAAGGTCTTTGAAACACATTAAAAATTTACAGATTTTGGAAAAAAAAATGTTAAATATAAGGAATCTCACACTAAAAATTTAAATCTCATTTCAAGCAGCAGGTTGTATGAATACTCTCAACATTAGATTCTATCTTCTTTTTTCAATCTTTGCCCACTTATGGGTAAAAATGTGAATATCTTCTTATAATTTATATTTCTATTTTTATAATTGAAGCTTACCATATTTTCATAGGTTTAATGGTCATTTATTTTCTTTCTCCTGAAGTCATTTTGTGACTTTCGCCCACTTTTCTATTGGAGTATCCATTTTTTCTTATTGATTCCTATGATTTCTTTATATATCAAGGATATAAGCTACCTGTTGATCATGTTACAAGTATATACTCTGTTTGATGTTTACCTTGTATTATTTGTAGTGAGTTTTAACATGTAGAATGTTTTGAATATTTTTGTAGATGAATATAAAAATTTTTCATTATAGATTCTTAGTTTTAATTTAAAAATATTTTTTTCATCCCATGTTGCATCCTTATCCATTTTCTTCATCATAGTTTTGATAGTGATGCAGCAGTAGTCATAGCTAAACACTGAGCACAGGCTGGCATATCTTATTTCATTCCCAAGACAACAATCTGAGACAGGAACTAGGAATGATCGCAGTTGACAGGTGAAGAGCTGTGGCAGAGGTCAGCATAGTAACTGGCAGCTCTGGGGTCTGTGGCCCAGCAGCCTGGCTCCCCATTAAGCTACTTCTCCAAGCAGCATTATTGGACACTGGAAGAAGTATGTTAAGGCGAATCTTCATGGTCTCCTGTAACTATTTATAGTATAATAACCATTTTTGCCAAAGTACATTTTTGTCTTGAATTTAACTTTTATTCAAATACCAGTCCTATGTGCCTTACTTTATTTTTTATTTGCATTTGCCTCATATAAATTTTCCAGTTTGAACTTTCTGTGTCATTTTGTTTCATGTGAATCTCAAGTAAATGCCATATAAATTGAGTTCAGGTTTTTGACCCAAGAGAAAATATTTACAACATTTGTAAAAGTGGACATTTTCACTGATCTTGTCTTCCTAACCTTCTCAACTAAGTCGTGAATATTTCTTAAATCCTGCCTATCTTAGATTATTCAGGAAAATTTAGTAATTCCTCAATTTCTTCTAAATAAATTGTGAAAGCCAGCAATGCCTTTAGCTAAGGCCATAATAAACATTGGGTGTTTAAATCCTTTGATCCTTGGTGATATGCCTTGTTCTTGGTTTATTTCATCTCAACCTTATGCACATGGTGAGCAGAGTAGTTCTGCCATTGCACCACCCACGTTCTTCTCACAGGAAAACTGAGCCACAGAGGTGATATAACTTGCACAGGTCCCACTGTGAGTCAGCAGCAGAAAAAGAACTCAGAACAAGGTTTTCAGAATCCTGCTTTTATATCTTATCCTTTGCTGAATACTCTCTTATCTTTTAAAAAAATGTATAAATATTTGGTAACCAGAAGTCAATATTTATTGAATGTCCCACAGAGCATTTGTGGAAACAGCATCTAGATATCGGGATCAGCTCTAAAAAAATGGTATATTATCCCGACATAATAACTTGTGATGTTTTCATTTTATGTACAGCCTACACACAGAAATGCACCAAAATGCTAAGACTTCAAGTACAAAGTGTTTCATAAACAGAGCCTCACACCAGCAAAATTCACTGTAGACACTAGCGTTAAATGGCTGGGGTTCAAATTTTTGTCTTGACTCCACCAAGACAAAAATCATAGGCTAGTGACTTACCTCCCTGTGAAGATTAGGAGGTAATCTTTATAGAGCATTTAACACAGTCCCCGACACACAATAAATGTTTAGTGAATCATATTATTGAGGAAACTGTCAAATTTGAGGACTGTATATATTTAACTATTGGGATATTTCATTAAACAAACATTTTATTGCTATGAATAAGATTGTAATAGTAACCTTCATTAATTGAGGAATTTTGGTGAACACTGTGCTAAGCACTTTATTTACATGAACTAATTTACTGTAAATAACATATATCCAAAGAATGTCCTCATCTCCCTTTTACGGAAAAAGCAATTGAAGCATAGTACAGTGATGATGGTACTCAAGGCCAAAGTTTCATCTCCTGGCTCCACCGTTTACTCATTGTGAGACCCAAGGAACATAGCCTTTCTGTGACTCACCTCATCTGCAAAATGAATATAAAAATAGTACCATCTAAAGCTGTTGTGAGATGTTACATGTAGAGTGATTTGTGCTGAAACAGACTGACACACATAGGAAGAGCTCAGTACCTGTGACCATTGTTATTTTACAATTTATATATAAATAATTTTGGTCTTTGAAAATTCCCACATTATAAATATATGTAAATATTATGTTATCAATTTTATTAATGATCAAATCTGGTATGTGGCAGAACTAGTATCTTAAAGGTATCTTACTATTAGTTCTTTAACACCAAACTTATTTTGGACCATCCCATTAAGTTAAGATGACAGTTTTTGGTGTCTAACAGATTCTACCTGTGATATCAATCAACAAGTCTATGTCCTTGTTTACATGGAGCTGTGCTCAAAAAAAAAAAAAAAACATGAAAATATTTTAAACCAAGCAAATTTTTTTTGACGAAGGAATAAAATTCATGAAGCATCCCTGGATAACATAACCTAAGTGGATATGTAACAGATGTGGGCACATGAGCAGGGTGGTAGCACACACCTATAATCCAGCAACTCAGGAGGCCGAGACAGGAGGATCTCAAGCTCAAGCCCCGCCTGAGAAACATAGCCAGTTCTATCTCAAAATAAAACAGGTTGGGAATGTGTCAGTGGTAAAGCACCCCTGTGTGCAATCCATAGTAACAAAAAAATTGAAAATATGTAAAATAAAATGGTGTATGATTTACAAATAGAAGCAAAGTAATTACTGGTTCAAGGAATGAATATAATACATGAGTACACTAGGTCTAAATTTTCTTTAGGGACATTTTTAGGAGAAGCATGATATTCTAGGTTGTTAACACTGAGGCAAATAGAACGTTAATTCTCAAGCATAACCTGGCTCTGGTCTTTTCCAATCAGGATCTGCGAGACCGCCTGTGGGACATTTGTGATGCCAGGAAGGAGGAGGCAGAGCAGGAGCGACTTGATATCATTAATGAGAACTGGTTGCAGGACTGTCTTGGAGTAATGATGAACCACTGTTTTTCACTGATGCAGGTGAGAGCAGCTGGTCACAGTGACACAGACCTCCCCCCACAGCCACATCCCGCATGCACAACTCATTTGGGAATGTAGGGGTCTGTTCAAATATCATTTTGCTCTTAGAACTTTGCCTGGTATGCATTCCAGTTTGCCAAGAAAATTAGCCAATCTAAATAAATTTGGCCTCAACCAAGCAAGCACACAGACTGGAAGCATCCCCACCAGCTTCTCACCAGCTTTACTTGCAGATGCCTAGATATGTAGAGGACAGCAACTGAGTTGTTTACCTTGGTCTTTCAAAGCAGACACCCAGAGTGGCTAGGAAGGCAATCCTGCCACAATGCACAGACAAAAACAGCAGGCACTAGAATTTCTGAAAATAAAAGATTTTCTAGTACTGGATTGGTAAAACAGACCATTCATCAGAAAGACCTGCTTAACTTATATTACCAGCCTATTAAATAAAAATTTTATGAGATAAGATAAAAGCACAGACATCAATTTTATTATTTTTTCTTTTTTGATACTGGAGATTGAACTCAGGGGCACTTGACCACTGAGCCACATCTCTAGCCCTACTTTTTGAATGTTTTTTTTATTTACAGAGTGTGTCACTGAGTTGCTTAGCACTTCGCTTTTGCTGAGGCTGGCTTTGAACTTGCTATCCTCCTGTCTCAGCCTCCCATGACCCTGGGACTACAATATGCTTATGCTACCATGCCCAGCTACAATTTTATTCTTATACTCCTGCCAGCAATAGGGGAAAGAGCAAAGACGAGTCTTTGGCACCCAGCTCCTCCAAGACAAACTGCTAGAGAGCTTTTGAGAGCTGGCATGGGGTGGAGGTCGGAGCCTTATGAGCCATCTGTATTTGATAATTGCCTTACCCAAAGGAAAAAAACCACTCTCTCCCACCTTCATTCTGGGAAGTAGTTTTAGAGCTTGGAGCAAAGCACCTGTAGAGGTTGGTGTCCTACCCTCATCAGGAGCCCAGAGGCACTATCTTCCCTGATGACTAATCACATTTCAAAGAGATGCTTCTTGGTCTTGAAAAGGACATTTCTGGGTTCTAAGTCTGATAAGAGGTTTTTAAAAGATTTGTATCTCAAAGAGTCAAAGAAAGGATCTACAAGAATGAGTTTTCTAAAGTACTCTAAAAAGAGGGAGGGCAGGAGCCTAGAGTCAAGAAGAAGCCTCAATCAGGCTGAAAGGACTATTAAGGCTAATGTTTCTCCTAAAAGAAAAACACTGAAGATGGAGGATCGAAAAGGGTGCATTTCTAATCTTGAATTAATTAACTCACAAGAGGAAATGCTGCAAGAAATGAGGATATTTATCTGGCAATCTCTAAAGCTTGTTGCATAGTAGGTGTGCCACGAAAGCTTGTTTGATAAATGACCAATGAATGCTAGGAGTTCCCGCTTTCAAACCAGCAAACTATGTTGCAGGGGCAGGCTGGACCACCCGAGGGACAGGAGCAGCTTTGTTGATTACAATAGTCTCCCCTCCCCTGTGGTTTCACTTTCACAGTTTTAATTAGCTTGCATCAACCGAGGCCTAAAAAACTCGCTATTGCTTTGTTTCCCTTTGCTTTTGAGACAGGGTCTCACTAGTTGCTCAGGTTGGCTCCAACACCTGGATCAAGCAGTCCTCTAACCTCAGCTTCCCAAGTAGCTGGGACTACTGGCATATGCCACTGTGCTAGGTGGTCCAAAAGTATTAAATGGAAAATGCTAGAAGTAAACAATTTACAAATTTTAAATCGTCTACCATTCTGAGTATCATGATAGAGTCTCCGTTTGTCCCACTCTAGACCATCCCATTCTGTTCCATTTTACCTGGGATATGTCATCCCCTTAGTCTAGAACATCCAAACTACATATGCTGTCCACCCATTATTCACTGGTAGCCATGCAGGTTATCAGATCAACTATTCTGTTTTTTCAGTTCTTGTATTCAGGTAACCCTGTGTCATAGCCTAATGTTATGTTGTAATACCTGCACCTCACCTCCTATTGTCACACAAGCATTGTGCTACCTCACATCATCACACACAAAAAAAGTGAGTATCGTGTAATAAATATTTTGAGGGATTCCATGTTCACATGTTTTATTACTGTATATTATTATAACCATTCTATTGCATTATTAGTTGTTATTGTTACTCTCGCTATGTATAATTTAATTAAACCTTATCATTCATATGCATACAAAGGAAAAACATAGTATATATATATAGTGCCTGGTGCTATCCATGGTTTCAGGTTTCCACTGAGGGCCTTGGAATGTATCCCCCATTGGGTAAGAGGAAACTACTATATTAGCATTGAGATCCAGTTAGGAGACTTAAGGAAGTCAAGAAAACAGGACAGGAAATACCTATGCAGGAATATGGGGACTCTGGATTGGGAAGTTAAGATGGAATGCAAAAGAGTTCACCTAAACCTGAGGACAGAGATAAGTGATAATCAGGATGACAGTGAGATCCCAGGAGCATGAGTTGTGCAAAAAGATCAAAGTGAAATGCTTTGACCAGCCTGAACAAGTAGCATCCCCAGAGCCTCAATTTGAGCAAGCAGTGGTCAAGTCTTGAGAACAGGTCTGTCTAAAGCTTATGGCAGAAACAGCTAAAATGCAATAATGAAGGCAGAAAATGGAAAAATTTTGTAAATCATTGTGAGCCGTACACGTCTCTTCAGGAAATGAAATGAGTTTGATGTTTCAGCAATATCTCAATGTAAGGCTCTCATCCTGACAAACCAAACTAATATTCAATACCAACTAGAAGAAAAGAAGATAAGGAGAAGATCAGTAAATGTTAAACATTTATTAAGTTCTTACTGTGTACCTGCCAGGTACTATTCTAAGAACTTTCAAATACAACCCATTAAACCTTCACAACAACCCTATGCTGTAAGTTCTATAATCATCCTCATTTCACAGATGAGGAAACTGAGGCTAGCACAAGAGAAACAATTTACCCAATGTTCCCAGTTGGTAAGTGGAAGAGCAGGGATTCGACTGGGTGCAACTGTAGAGCCAGTGCTCCTGTCTGGCCACTGCTGTGTCACCAACATTGTTCAGATAACCAAAGAGTCACCAGATAGAAAAGAGAGAGCCTATATTCTGCACTGATCGATAGGATCCCATAAGAGCCAAGAACAGACAAGGCAGGAAAAAAAGCAAGTTTATTTCAGTATATGAACAAAGAGCCTAATGATTAAAACTATTCATCAAATAACAGACTTCAGAGCCTTCGTTCAGAAAGCACAAAAGCTAAAACTTGCACATTGGCGGAGGACCCAGGAGAAGAACCCTTGAGAATGTTCTCAAGAGCCTGTGGTACTGGTTAACAAACTGCTAGATAAGTGCTTTCCAAGTGGGCTCCACGGACTACTAGTCCTCCAAGATGTTTTGCAAAATGAGGACTCCATGGTCAGATGACTTTATAAAGTGCTTCACAACTCTAGCCCTCCCTCCCCCTGGGAGATTAACAAGCATATTAACATATTTAGACATCAAGATGCTCTGTAGTAAAGAAATCCTTTTCATATATTAGCCCAGCATTTCTGAAACTATTTGACCTTACAAAGTTTGTATTCCTTTCATCTCCAACAAGGTGCTCCTTAACAGCCTGTAAGGATATGTTTTTTCACAATAAATTTCAGAAAATCTATTCTAGATAATTTCAAAGATTCCCTTCAATTCTAAGAGTCTGCAAAAATTAAGGAAAAACATGGGAGCGTTACTTACTCATAAAAGTGAGAAGAATCTTCATTAATTCTTCTTATATGGGAATCCTAAGCATACTATGGCATCTTATTCAGGTTTTCCTATATACTGATTTCAAATTATGTCTCTTCAAATAAATTAAGCTTTTATTTAAACATAATAAAGTAAGCCTAAGGTACAGATTATCAGCACAGTCCCAGATACCACTTGTATAAGTTAGACTGTGTAAGCTTACTAGACCTTATCATTACTGAAGAGCTCAGCTCTCTAAGGAAGAAATAATTTCCTTATTAATCAATTTACCAAATAATATAATGCTTTTTAATAACTAATAATTTTATAACCTCTCTACATATTTCTTCCATTTGTAAAAGTTATTTTCCAACATCTAAATTGTAAAACTTGGGTTTCTATTTGCATCCTATTTATTGTAAATGTGGTATTGTACAAGTTCTTGTGAGTATATGTATAAGACTTATTTTTACCAAACTTAAGTAAGACAGGTGCAAACACATATTGTCAAACTATGAAATTAATCCTTATAGGAATATTTTAAGACTCAAGTTGGTTTCTTTGCAAAGAAAATTATTTCATTTTCCCCATCTTTTTAAAATACTAGCTTGAAAACCTGCTTAAATATAAAGAGACAATTTAAAAACATGTTCTACAATTTAAATAATATGTTAATTTTAATTTTAAATAATTTTAAAACATGTTCTGTGACTTAAAATGATATAAGATAGATTTAAATTAACCAAACAAATTTGTTCCCAATTCAGTAATTTAGCTAGGAAAGTTTAATAAAGCAAAGAATGTTTTTTTTAGGAGGAATTCAGCTTATCAAAAAACAAACTGATCAAACTCATTGTCTTTTGTTGTAGTATACGATACAAAAACAGACATTTCTTTGTTCTCAACTATGATGATAGCAGTGCAATTCTCTCTTTCTGGGTGTTATATGAAATAAATGGTAACATAATTATTTAACAAATGAAGGGAATCTCTTTATAAATGTCCTTGAGTTAGGTTCAGCTAAAGATTTTGAACACTGTGTCAGTTTTGTTCTTTTTAAAAATGTTGCTTTCTGTAAATAACTAGATGTCATAGAGGACATCTGTATGAGAGGCTCGATATTTAGGCTCTAGATACTAGTTTGAGCAGCCCCACCAACTAAAGCAAAGTCTAAGTTCATGTGAACACTACAAAAGAGAAGCACAGATATACCACACAGTCTAATACCAGTGGGAGAATGAGCTGAAAATCTTGAAGTCTACCCTTGTATCTTGGTGCTGAAGGGGGTCTCCCTGCACAGGCATTTCAGCACATATCACAAAGGGAAATGCCCTGTGCTGATAGGGAGTCACCACATCACGTGAATGACTGATGCTCATCTCACCACCACCTCCTCTCAGAAGCTCCATTTCCCTTGAGCTACTTACTGGCAACCCCAGCTAAGAAGTATAACTGTGAGCACTGGAGGAATTATCTGGAAAGTTGGAGTGAAACTGGAAAGATAGCTATTCATTATCACTTTACATTACTGTTTATTGTGTTTCCACAATAATTATTTTGTCTTAAAAGATTAGACTCTAGTCTTGTTTCTTGGTTTTGTATATATATTGGTATATCTCAAATCAACTAACGTGTTGGCTATGATAAAGAACACATTTTAATGATTGTGAAGTTATTGGTTGATTGGTTAGGACACAGGGAGAATTCCTAATATCAAAATAATGAATAATATGCACTACTTCAAACATCAAGCATATTGCAACCTCTATCACAATATCAAGAGGCATAGAAATGTCACCTTGTTGGATGAAATCATGCTCAGTAAGTACAGAAAGCATGTTACTAGTTACCTTAATTACTATGCACATGTTAGATATATACATATCCTCCAATATTCTTTCTTAATTTTCATAAATTAATTTCAACCTAAATGTTTCTAAAATAGTTCTTATAAGATCTTATACAGGAAATATGTACAGATCTGTCTTTCGTGGGTGTTGATACTCACATTTGCTATTAAAGGCGGAAGTGAACCGGTTTCAAGATACAAAGAGACTCCTTCAGGATTATTACAGGGCAATGGATTGCAAAATCCCATTAGAGGACAATAAGAAATTTACTCGAATCCCATTGGTTCAACTGGATAGTAAAGAACTTTCGGAAAACCAAATTAGGTAAGGTAGATTTTCATGGTATATTGTAACTGTTTTGAACATAAACCTTTGTGATTGAGTTACCATTAGTAATTAATTGCCACAACTAAAAATATTGCACTCTTTACCCTTCAAATCCAAAATGCTCCAATTCTCACTTCAGGCTATTAACATGCATTATTTATCCTGTTAACAGTGAATATTTACCTCTTTCACTGCATAATTATAGTTACTATGGAGTGTCTCCACAGACATTGCAGGAGGTATTAGGAACATCTGAATTCTGAAACACTTTTGGCCCCCAAGGGTCTCTGGTAAAAGATTATAAATCTCTACTACTTTCATGAAAGGAGTCTAGCAGTGTGTGTGTGTGTGTGTGTGTGCGCGCGCGTGTGTAATTATGTAAGTGGAAATGAAATAGGTTGTGAGTGTTCTTTCACCCATGAGGAAGTTGAAAAGCATTAAAGACTCGTTACATGTGATTATAACCTCATAAGATGGAACAACCTATTCACAGTCTAACATTAGATTCCTCCATTAGAAAAGGAACTTGGTGGAGGATGGATGAAAATTATACTTTCAGTCAAACAAATCCTGTGAAATATGAAGTTTATGAATAATTATTTTTATACATCTAACAGGGACAGGGGAAGAGCAAGATCCCAAACTATGAACCAGTAGAAAAATGCCATCAAGAAATGTGTGGGGGGGGGAATAGTGGTAATTCCTCTGGGGTGGCTTCCAACCATAAAACAACGCTAAGAGAACATTTAAACTTACTTTTGTAAGATTTAAAATAATTAAAATCAGAAATCAAAGTCCTTAAGAAGTAAATGAGTTAACTAAAAATAAATTGATAAGATATAAAGAAAAGATAAAATAGTAAAATAAAAAAAGGTTAAAATGACCAGTAAGTAGGGCCAAGAGAAAAAGGTGAGGAAAAAAAACCACAAAAAAGTATACATAAAGAGGGGAAAAAAGAAGTGAGATTTAAACATCCTATGCAGGCACTGAATGAACTTAGGCAAGTCACTTGACTTTCTGAAACTCAGTTCCTCTTGGCAAAATACAAACATAATACCATTGCTATTATTGCTTATCCCTATCAGCTAATCAATATCTGCTAGTCCGCTAGTCTTTTTATGAATAGTCTTACTGTACTAATATTATTATTACTCAAATCTCCAAGGAGATGAGATATGGATTTTATATTTTAAATATTGTATGTCTGTTAAATATAAGCTTACTGAGTAAATGAAAACAATAGGAATTGCACAAACAGATGGAGGTTAATGAAGATATTTTGAAGTAGGACAAATTTGGTTTGAGTCCTTGGTGGGTCAGTTACTAACTACATGTAAATAGATTATTTACTTGTCTGATCAAATTACTCGGGCTCCTTCTAAGTACCAGGTTTCTAATCTGTAAAACAAGGCTTTTGTAAAGATTACAGAAAATAAAATCTACAAAGCATTTGGTACCATATTTGGGACTCAGAGGACTTGTGATGTAGTTTCAGTAACTCTCAATAAGTGGTGATTACTGTTGTCATTGCATAATATACAGTGACCTCTTCTTGCTGATATGCAACATTTTAATTATTACATGCTCTTGCTTTGTTTGTTTTTCCCCACACCCTTGTTCCTAAAAGGATTTGAGGTGGACTAAACATTTGAAGTAGGACTACGCAGTGACCGAAGATCCACTGATCTCTCAAAGCTTCTTTCATCTATTGCCATCATAGCTCTGTCACGTCCATGTGCATACAAGAATACAAAAGAGGGAAATTGTGTACCCCCTTCTTGATACAAGAGAAACGTTCAGCAAGCTGCTGAAAGAAAACTTTGAAATTAAAAAACAATAAAAAAATTCAAAGGCAGTGTGAACCATCAGAGCCATAAAAAGAGTTCAACTTTCACAGTGTAAAGTGGCAGTGCATTCTGTTCTTAGCATAAAATAGCAAGTCATAGGGAAGCTATTAATGTTGGCTAGCAGAATAAAACTGCCAAAAGAACAGCCAGTTCCAATTTTCTGCAGAACAACTTTGCACCAATCTGATCCTAAAATCAGTGCTGTGGCTACCAGCTAGAACTATCAGTCAATCAGTGTGTGAACCAACTATCAATTAACCACAGTCTCTGTAACATATGTAGAGACACAAACAGTGTTAAGCATTTTTACGGGGATTTTCTATTTTATTCCTCCCAACAACCTAATAATAATAATAATAATAATAATAATAATAATAATAATAATAGTACAGTAAGACTATTCTAAAAAATACTAGCAGATATTGATTGGCTGATAGGGATACGCAATAATAGCAATGGCATTATGTTTGTGTTTTGCCAAGAGGAACTGAGTTTCAGAAAGTCAAATGACTTGCCTAAGATCATATCTGCTGATAGTGGCAGAGCTACATAGACCAGAATTTTTCCAGTAAATGAATTCAAGACCCCCATTTTTTTTCTAAACCATATACCACCTTTGTTGTCCCATACAGTAAGGTCATAGGAAATACATGCTGTACTGCACTAAATATCTAGAGATAACCTCATACTTTACCTTAACTTATTGGATACATGAATCTCTGTTGAACTGATGTGACTGATTCAGCATTATTTCATTATTAAGATATAATTTCATTTGTGGATAGATGAATGGTAGATTCATCTATCCACAAATGAGTCAATGAATTGCCTTATAAACATGGTAGACTATCAGAATCATGATGCCAAGTATAATATCTTTGTCTGATGTGTCAAAATAAGACCAAGCTAATTGTTTGCTGGAGTTGACCAGCATCTTTCTAAATCATTGTTCTGTTCTCCAGCAACTTGTCTACAAACCAAATACTGTTACTAGTATTGACCCTGATTCTCAAAGTTTCGACCAAGACATTCTTGGAGCCATTCTGTCCTCATTCTGTTCCCAAGATCACAGCCTTTTACACATTTTGTTCAGCAAAGAATGATCACAATCACGTCGACAAAAGACCATTCTACCTGGTGGATCATCTCTCTCTGCTGCAATTAACCTTTGAGATCCTGGGATCCTTCAGGGATAGCATATTCCCAGGGACACCTCTGAAATTTCCACATTGGGGCAGCAATGCAGTAAAGAGAAAGGGAACTTAATTCTGTGCTTCCACAGCACTTGAAAAAAAACAGAGAGAAAAACTCGTCATCCATACTCAAGAGCTGGGAAGGCTGCTGGAGCTTCAGCCTGCCCCTGCCACCACCTAAACCTTGCTGCCCCCATGTGACAGACCACTCAGACCTCACCTTCCTCATCCTCCTACTTAAATGATCATAATGCCAAAAGTTGCCATCATCTTAAAGAACCTGTGCACAGTTCCCTTTGATTTACCTTCTTCATGACTGATTTATCCCTCAAGAGAGGTGTATGCCCTGGACAAATTTCAAAATTGTATTACTTCAGAATCACTATGCTTTAATCCTTCTCTTTCATAATTACTGAGAATTGAACCTGGTAATGATGTTTATGTTGTCATTTACTTTGAGTATGCTCCCATGAACAAGGCTTTCCAGACCACAAAACTTAAATATGGTGATTTATCATCTTTTCCCCATTAAAAGAATTCTTTCCAGTAAGCTTGAAAAATAGAGATTAGAGCAAGACAACAAGATTTACAGCACAACATGAATGAAAATAGAATTCTGCTAACAAAGTCTTCATATTTCTTTTGTTGTTGTTGAGTGTACAGATTTTATTTATGCAAAATCTTTACATTTCCTGTGTGTTTGCTTTCCAAAGAATCCCTCTCATTCCTCGAATATCCATTTCCCCGGAAACGGTTGTGCCCAAACCAAAAATAAAAGCAATACTGAAGGAGCAGATGGATGAGTCACTCGAAAATGTGGAGTCAAACCTGGAGACGGATGAGAAATTGGTGATGGACACCTGGCAGCAGGCTTCTGTAGCAATATCTCACATGGTAAGCAGTGCACACTTGAACATTTCCTTCCAGAAATATCCATTCATTACAAGCCACAATTGGGAATGTGCTACAAGTCGAAGGATGTTACATGATGTTCTCAAGCATCATATAAATTTATGCCTTGCGGAAGTTTTGTTTCTTTGATTTTCTGAAAGAAATAGGAAGTGAAACAAGTCGGTCAAAAGATATTTGAGATCATGAAAGAAGCAAACAAATGTGAGATTGTTTTCTGTGGTGGGCCGAGGTTCCAAGTTCAGGGGCCTGAAGGGCTAGTCAGAGAATGTTAATGAGGCCAGCCTGTCAAGTATAAAATAATGGGGAGGGGGGGACTGGGACCACTAGGAATTACACCCTTGTCTACAAGGCCATGTGCTACCCTGCTCTGACCCATTTTGCCATTTAAGAATGAGATTCAGAATGGCCAGATTTTCTATTTTTCCAAGAAAAGCCAGAAAGTCTGATTTTTATGTGAAACTGATTTCAGCAGTAAGAAATGAGATCAAATTCTCAAAAATACTTGATGGAACCAAGTAAAACACACAGCCTTCCCATAGGCTTCCAGTATTCAATCTCTCTGCAAGGCACTGTCCTAAGCCACCTGGGGTAAGTATTATTGTCCTATTTACAGTGGAGGGCTAAGGTTCAGAAAGGTTGAGAAACCTGCCCAAGATCTCCCAGCAGGTGAGTATCAAAATGAAATTTGAACCTAAATCTATATGACATCAAGGTTCATATCCTTCCAACCCAAAGCAGAAGGGAAAGAAAAAGCAGAGATAAGTTTACCCCAAGCAGAGGCATCCCACCATGCAGAAGGCACACACAGCATTCAACTCCAAGGACTTCTGTTCCCTAATCTGCCCAGTCCTGGGTCCACCCGCATGACATCTATTTTCCTTCTGTGTCAAGCCTTCCTAAACTTTCCCTGAAATGCCTCATTCAAACAGAAATCAGTGTCAGCTTTCCCACATGTTTTGTGAAAGATGTGGAAGGGGAGTGTGCATCACCAATCTCACAGCGAACAATTTAAATGACTGATTGCACCTGCCCTGAGGTCCTCCTTGTCCCCTGCCTTCAGGCTTCTTCTGACCTTCTCACACAGCAGCCTCAGGGTCTTTATTTCCCCCTTTTCTTTCTCCTCTTCTCTTCACTCCTTTCTCTCTCTCTCAGAACTGGCTGCCAACTCCTTTCATTGGCTTGCTTCTTTATAAAAACTTTTCAGTGTGAACTCTGACACACAGGGACATGCATGAAGTACAGTCGCTAGCCTCAGGGACTTACCTGGAGTAAATAGACTCAGAACCAATACACAGGGGGGACATGGAACAAGGTCTGTACCTGCCAGGTGATTTACGAACTGCTTCCTGACCCTTACCCCCCTCTATCCCCACCAACAGGAGCCACCATCTTGCCTTTTTAGACATCATTTCCTTGATTTAATTAAGAGTTTTATTACCTAAGTCTATATCTCTAAACAAATTCGTATATCTTAGCCTACCTTGAGTTTTAAATAAATGGATTCCTATCTTTTGTCTTTTCTTTTGTGAAACATTATTGGTGAGATTTATCCCATGTTTGTTCAGTATAGCTATAATTGTTCATTTTGTTGCTGCATAGTATTCCATTCTATGAATACATCACTGCTTATTTAACCAGGATGCATTTGATACATTTGAATTTTCAATTTGATGCCATATGGGCACGGCTTTTGTATATATTATATGGTATCTACGTGCAATCATAACTGTTCCGTATACATCTAATAATAGTATGTGTCATCTTTTATATCAGCGGGCATAGCACTTCAGCTTTCAAAGGAAGATACATAGATATATGTTTACACACACTATCATTTAATACACCTGTATATTTCCTTGCTAATATGTAAAATTTTTATAATTGATATTACTTACAATTTATTATATATTTTTATTTCAAAATGTATGTACATACTAAATAGTGTATGTATATATTATTTAAAACTTCTTTATCCTCATAAAATTTGTTTTCTCCTGTGAATTATGCAGAGAGTTATGATAAAGACACTCATTATGAGAGTGAACTTAATCTTTTCTATCCGTAGTTTTGTCAATTTTTGACTTACATATATTTGAAACGATGAAACCAGATATATACAAATTTTAAATTGCCGAATCTTTCTGGTAGATTGTGTTTTCTTACTACAACATCATCTTTACCTATAATACTTTTGTAAATTGCAATTTGAGATGTTGTTTGCATATCTGATCCTTTCCTATGCTTTTGTTTTTAACCTTTCCATGTCTTTTTGCTTGCTTTTCTCCCTTCCACAGGTTTGAAAGCAATACACTCTATTACTACTCTCTTGGTGGTTACACTAGGGCATAGCAATATGTTAGATTTATATCCCAAATATATCTACAAAACAGAGAAAATGATGGTTATTTTTTTTCCTTTTTATTGGTTCTTTTAGTTATATATAACATTAGGATTCATTTTGACACAATTGTAAAAGCATGTAATATTATTTGTTCTAATTCAGTCCCCAGTACTTCCCCCTTTCCTCCCCTCCTCCCTCCCCTTGCTCCCTTCTTTCTATTCTACTGATGTTTTTCTGCTATTTGCTTATAGTTTTTTTTTAATTAGTGTCTTGTGAACATACATGATGGTGAGATTCACTGTGAAATAGACTTTTTATAATAAAAAATCATATGATGTTTATAAGGTTATATTGACCCAAAAGGAGAGAAAGACATGGTGTGATTTTCTCTAGTAGGCACCATAGAACCCCAAACCCTTACCCTAGAGACCCAGACTCAGCCCTCCTTATCCTGGTAATTACCAACTCATTTGCCCTCCCACAAGCTGACTAGATGGCACTTGCTATATTTCAACACCATGGCTAGTGCCATTTTTCCTTCCTAAAATATGCCCCTCCTCCTTCTATTTGCTTAACTCTTGTATTTCTTTTCAATCATCAGTAT